>NC_084572.2:26619302-26749302 GCF_033978685.3 Nerophis lumbriciformis | reverse complement strand
TTGTTGAAAATCTTTAAAACGCCATCTACCTCTAACAACCAAAAATCTGTGAAAACTATGATGCTATGCTCCAAATTTAAACTATTTACTACTTATGAGCAGAGGTGGGACCAAGTCATTGTTTTGCAAGTCACAAGTAAGTCTCAAGTCTTTGCCCTCAAGTCCGAGTCAAGTCCCGAGTCAAGACAGACAAGCCCCAAGTCAAGTCCAAAGTCAAGACTGGAAAGTCTCAAGTCAAGTCCTAAGTCCTGCATTTTGAGTTTCGAGTCCTTTCAAGTCCTTTTAACCACAGACTAATATATTAACACAGATTGTGTATGCTTTTCAAACGCTGTATTTATTTATTAAAACAAGTGCATTTTAAATTGCAGGAAAGAAAATTGTGCTGACATTGCACTTTATAATAGCACTATTAACCAGTCATTTTAAACATTAACTCATTCCTTTACAGAACAAACACATTGAAAAATAAAGTGCAAATGTACTTATTTGTACAAAAGTGTTAACATTGAAAAAACATGACATATACGTGAACATAACAAAAAAGTTGTACTTTTTATGTCAGGGCCCTATGCTGCATTGCATTTGCAAAAGACCAAATTAGCCAAGAGTCGTCAGTCATTTGTGCACGATGGGGGCGTAGTATGATGCCACCATGGCTGAAAACTCGCTCCACTGGAGCACTGGAGGCAGGCACTGCCAAGACTCTCATGGCCACTCGGAACAGTGAAGTAAGAGTCTTCATGTTCAATGCCCAGAACAAAAGGGGGGAGAGAGTTGTTTTGGGTTGGTGCACTACTTGTAAGTGTATCTTGTGTTTTTTATGTTGATTTAATTAAAAAAAGAAAAAAATATATATATATTTCTTGTGCGGCCCTATACCAATCGATCCACGGACCAGTACCGGGCCGCGGCCCGGTGGTTGGGGACCACTGAGGTAAACAACCAACAGTATGTCAGAAAGCTAGCTAAAACGGTACACATATTGATAATATAGTATACATTTTAACTGACCTTTATTTTACTATTTTTGTCTTTTTTTAGGTGGCTAAAATACGCGGTGCTGCTGACCGCCGTCTAACGTTACGTGTGATATATTGACTAACGTAACCCTGCTTAAAAAATCACTGAACAAAAAGTATGAATAAGGTAGTGAACTGCAACAGATTCCCGTGTTTGCAATAACGTTATAACGTTAGCAGTGAGTTTACAGCCTCACTGATTTAACTACACAGCAAATAAAAGTCACGTTACTTAGCCAATAAACGTTATCTTACATTCAAAACTTACCGTTCTTTGTGCAACTTCAAATGCCGGACGAAGTTGGAAGTTGTTGCCTCTCCATCAGTAATTTTCGAACCGCATGTGTTGCATACTGCAAACCGTTTTGTGTTGACCACCTCGTAATTTTTATACCCAAACAAAATTATTTTAGGTATAATTTTTTGTTCACTGGCGTGTGGTTTGGACATGTCTTCTTTGTTGGTTGTCCTGCAATTTGATTGGATGAATGCTGTGTGATGAAAACAAAGTAGATCTAATTTGATTGGCTGTTGTACTGAGACCACACCAGCTGACACACGCAACGCTGATAGACAAGTACACAATGAAAAATACGGAGCGCTCCCAAATAACTTTTTCATCTTTGGGTTTTGGGGAAAGTAGCAAGTCATGTCAAGTCATGTCAATTCAAAAGGCTCAAGTCCAAGTGAAGTCACAAGTCATTGATGTTAAAGTCTAAGTCGAGTTGCAAGTCTTTTTACATTTTGTCAAGTCGAGTCTAAAGTCATCAAATTCATGACTCGAGTCTGACTCGAGTCCAAGTCATGTGACTCGAGTCCACACCTCTGCTTATGAGCATATAACTATACACATTACTACATATACTGTATATATGTTACATTCTACTATACCGGTAATTACTTTATAGATTTAACAACCCCCTGGCGCTGTATTGTACTGTTTTTGTACTTGTTTTAATTGTCCTTGTTCATATGTTTGATTGTAAATGTTGAACTTTATAAATAAAGGTGTGTATAAAAAAATAAACAAAAATTGTTGAACATGTGGCTATAACACTCCCTTGTTTTTTTATCTACCCCTTGTTCATGTTTGTATTCTTTTTTTTTTTCAAACAAAACATTAATTAATCCTTCAAATATGACAGAACATGACGTCGCAAGGCTCCGTCGTAAAAAAAATATTAAAAAAATACAAGTCCAGGAATTGACGTAATCTTTGCGCATGTATGGACCGAACGTGTCTTCCGGTACCGATCGAGTAGTGACACCGGCCACAGCTGAGAAACAGATATTAGGCAGACCTCTAGTTGGAATACTACCTCAAAAAACTAGGCTCTCCAAGTACCCCTATAATGACCAACATTAAAATACAGTAGCATATTAGGTCTAAGTATGCATTAACAACAAGGCAGAGTTGTTATTTAACGAGTGTATTATTTTAGGCCACTGTAATACTACACACAGAATCCAGGAAAATAAAACACTGTACTTGAATCAAGTGATTCTTTGGCGTTCCACTTGTGGTAAACATACCAGTTTGAGAATCACTGTCCCTTGTGTACAAAATAGGTGAAGGGGGATTATATTTATATAGCGCTTTTCTCTAGTGACCCAAAGCGCTTTACATAGTGATACCCAATATCTAAGTTACATTTAAACCAGTGTAGGTGGCACTGGGAGCAGGTGGGTAAAGTGTTTTGCCCAAGGACACAACGGCAGTGACTAGGATGGCGGAAGCGGGGATCGAACCTGGAACCCTCAAGTTGCTGGCACGGCCACTCTACCAACCGAGCTATACCGCCCCCAAGTAAGCAGTGTACTGACTTTTGTGAAATACTGTAGGAGGCTAGTAGTTTCTGGAATGGTGACAGCTGTGAAGCAGGCAAAAACAAGTCTGTCATAGTGTGAAGTCGCTGAATGCATTTGATGCAACAGCCTGTCAGCGTTCATTATTTTTATGATGTGGCGCCATCTTTAACGTTCAAGTAAGTTACACCACAGGAAGAACCTGGCTTTCTTTTAAATGTCAGCATTTTAATATCTGCACTGGTGTACAAAAACACAAAAGTCCAGAGTGAAGGAATACCGCAATATGCTGTTTGTACAGTAAAAAGAAAGCGAGGAAAAAAATGTATGTAAATAAATGAAAAAAAAAAGATGAAAAGATAGGAGTAAAACCACATACTGAGGGAAATTAAGTTAAAAGAATGACAAGGGAACAAATATTTTACCAAAAAACGGGGGAATTTTGAAAAAGTACATTTGTAATATTTCATGAAAAATACAAGTCATAAAAAATGACTTTTTCCTTATAATTAAGTTTTTACTGTCATAAATGTAAGCATGGTGCTAATACTTGCATACAATAGAGAAGGGGTCCCCAAACTTTTTGACTTGGGGGCCGCATTAGGCTAAAAAAAAAATTTGGCCCGGGTTGTGTGTAAAATATATATATACACACTGTATATACCGTATTTTTCGGACTATAAGTCGCAATTTTTTTCATAGTTTGGCCGGGGGTGCGACTTATGCGTGAAATTATCAACACATTACCGTAAAATATCAAATAATATTATTTATCTCATTCACGTAAGAGACTAGACGTATAAGATTTCATGGGATTTAGCGATTAGAAGTGACGGATTGTTTGGTAAACGTATAGCATGTTCTATATGTTATAGTTATTTGAATGACTCTTACCATAATATGTTACGTTAACATACCAGGCAAGTTCTCAGTTGGTTATTTATGCCTCATATAACGTACACTTATTCAGCCTGTTGTTCACTATTCTTTATTTATTTTAAATTGCCTTTCAAATGTTTATTCTTGGTGTTGGGTTTTAGCAAATAAATTTCCCCAAAAAATGCAACTTATACTCCAGTGCGACTTATATATGTTTTTTTCCTTCTTTATTAGGCATTTTCGGCCGGTGCGATTTATACTCCGGAGCGACTTATACTCCGAAAAATACGGTGTATATATATATGCTTCCCACGGGCCGGATTTTGGACTCTGGTGGGCTGTATCCGGCCCACGGGCCGTAGTTTGGGGACCCCTGCAATAGAGTAATTGATTGAAAAATCCCAATGGGCCTGTCAATAAGTTCCACTCCAGTCCAGTAGGTGGCAGTGTTGCGTACTGTCTCTCTCGCTGTTGGTTATTGTTTCAGCTCGATCTGGTGGGTCACTGCCTCGTTTGACCACAGTGCACATGGCAAAAAGTGAACATGATTCCTCATGCTTCAGCAAAATGTGAGTCCATAGTTTCATGGAAACTGGTTTAGTGAAATCATGCTAACTGATTAACCAGTCAAGCCTTGTTTCGATGGAAGTCGAAAAATAATGTGTTGCAAATGTTCAGTTTATGTTGTAGGCGTTCTCTGCTTGCCCGATTCGTTCAGCTCATTTTGACATGCAAGAGTAGTCCAAATCCGAGCGCTTCTTTGTGAAAGCACTTCTCCTACCCAGTTAGTTTGGCTTTAAAGGGGCGGGGGCCATACCAGCCGATGGCTGCTCTATGAAGCCTAGCGGTCCGGGGGGCGGGAGGTCCGAGGGCTTGCGATGCTGCCCGCTAACGTCCTCCAGCACTTGTTGCCAGTGGTGCAGTTTGGACAGGTGCTTCTGAACCAGCATCTCTTTCCTTTGCAGCTCGTTGCGAAGCTCCGACACATCCTGCAGCGAGAGTAAAAGTGCGAGAAAAAAAAGGTGACACAATGACCTAATATATGCTGCATGCGACTTTGCGGGTACCTCTTTGACCACCTGCTCTGGTTTCTGCACAGATAATTGGAGCCTTTTCTGCAGGAAGAAGCACTCTGTTTGCCGGGCCACATCCAGGAATTTTTGGATGCACTGATCCACACCTGTAAGCCACAATCGCGACAAAATATTAAAAATACTAAACATTATGCGAGAGTCGTGGTACAAAATCAAACATTAGAGCTCACTGACCGGTTCGGATCTCTTCCTGGTCGGTGCCATTGACATAGTCCTGGCTTACCAATGATGCGAAACATGCCTAAAAAAACGAATGCATTGGTTATTACAACATTTGACTCACTACCCTATTAAAAACGCAAGGTAACAAACATCAAAAAATGACTGCATTCATCAAAGTGTTCAGTTTTTTTTGCAATACTGTAATAATACTGCATTATCATACAAACCCTGTTTCCATATGAGTAGGGAAATTGTGTTAGATGTAAATATAAACGGAATACAATGATTTGCAAATAATTTTCAACCCATATTCAGTAGAATATGCTACAAAGACAACATATTTGATGTTCAAACTGATAAACATTTTATTTTTTGCAAATAATCATTAACTTTAGAATTTGATGCCAGCAACACGTGACAATGAAGTTGGGAAAGGTGGCAATAAATACTGATAAAGTTGTGGAATGCTCATCAAACACTTATTTGGAACATCCCACAGGTGTGCAGGCTAATTGGGAACAGGTGGGTGCCATGATTGGGTATAAAAACAGCTTCCCAAAAAATGCTAAGTCTTTCACAAGAAAGGATGGGGCGAGGTACACCCCCCTGGCATGGGTAACTTACACATCTGGGAAGGCACCACTAATGCTGAAAGGTACATACAGGTTTTGGAACAACATATGCTGCCATCTAAGCGCCGTCTTTTTCATGGACGCCCCTGCTTATTTCAGCAAGACAATGCCAAGCCACATTCAGCACGTGTTACAACAGCGTGGCTTTGTAAAAAAAGAGTGCGGGTACTTTTCTGGCCAGCCTGCAGTCCAGACCTGTCTCCCATCGAAAATGTGTGGCGCTTTATGAAGCGTAAAATACGACAGCGGAGACACCGGACTGTTGAACGACTGAAGCTCTACATAAAACAAGAATGGGAAAGAATTCCACTTTCAAAGCTTCAACAATTAGTTTCCTCAGTTCCCAATCGTTTATTGAGTGTTGTTAAAAGAAAAGGTGATGTAACACAGTGGTGAACATGCCCTTTCCCAACTACTTTGGCACGTGTTGCAGCCATGAAATTCTAAGTTAATTATTATTTGCAAAAAAAAAATAAAGTTGATGAGTTTGAACATCAAATATGTTGTCTTTGTAGTGCATTCAACTGAATATGGGTTGAAAAGGATTTGCAAATCATTGTATTCCGTTTATATTTACATCTAACACAATTTCCCAACTCATATGGAAACGGGGTTTGTAATTAAATTAATAATTTCTAAAGTGTCATAATATTCAAATGACACCAGAAAGGCATAATTCCCAGTTTGACTTGAACCTGGAAGCATTGGTTCCGTCACGGGACTTGAAAACCAGTGGTGGTCAACCAAGCCAAGATGGTTGTTGTACAGTAAGCAGCGCGCAAATTTTCCTGAGTACAAAAGAGGCTTAAATCTTCCTGCAAAAAGCAGATAAAAATCTAACTATGCAATGGAATAGATTCCTTTTACTTCATATAAAAAAGATTTGTCGAGTCGAGTGATATTGAGGATTATACGTCGGTCACGTTTCCAGACATATCGAACTATTGTGCTCCAGACGCAATTCTACAGGACAAAACAGATGGAAACTTGGAAAAGCATGGAGGTCTACAACTTCTTTGTGTGTGGCCTGGTCAAGGAAATTGGTATCAAGACTCTGTTGGATAAATATATGTGTTGTTTTTGCTCAGGTAAGGATGCTTTTCAAGATTTCGCGTCCACACCATGATTGTTGCTGTTACACGTAGCGTGTTTTTCGCCATTTTTGTAAAAATATAACTATATATGTCAACATTGTGTATGTGTAGAAATATTCATTGATGATTGTTGCCTTTGGTAAAATCTTAACTCTTGTAGGTTTTGCTCATAATTGCTTTATTTAATTTAGACTGGCCGAGCTGGTGCTTTTTATAATGCTCGTAGCAAACATGT
The DNA here is from genome assembly GCF_033978685.3 of Nerophis lumbriciformis. NCBI lineage: Eukaryota > Metazoa > Chordata > Actinopteri > Syngnathiformes > Syngnathidae > Nerophis > Nerophis lumbriciformis. The sequence continues at coordinate 26,742,378 of NC_084572.2, read as the reverse complement.
GTTTAAGAAATACAAATACTATCAAAATATAAGTTGAATGGGAAATAATAAATGTTAAAAGTATATCAAACAAACCTTTAAAGAAGTGATCACTGCAAACTCATTCATTCTTCGACTCTGCTCCCTTGGACTAGAGCAGGGGTCGGCAGCCCAAAACGGACCAAAAATACAAAAAATAAATCTGTCTGGAGCCGCAAAAAATTAAAAGCCTTACATAAGTCTTATAATGAAGGCAACACATAACGTAAGTGTCTATATTAGCTCTATTAGCCTACTACTAAAATGACCATGTGTCGCAGGCTGAAGCAAATTTTCGTTGACAGAAATGTTGAAATGTAATATTTATTCTACACATTTTTACAACATTAGAAACTATTAGTAAATCCGAGGCTACTCAGAATGTGAGATAACTCCTGGAAATTACTGTCTTTTAATGGCCAAAGGTATAGATATGTGTGTCCAAGTTAAAGGAAACGGCAGGCTGTCTTCTTTTAGAACATTTATTACAATCTTTGGCGAGCTTGGTAATGTTTGCTGTGGTCTGGAACAACATGGCACACAAACAACTATCAGAAATGCACCCAATATTACATACAGATCATGTGTCATGAGACATCCATCCATCCCTCCATTTTCTACCTCTTGTCCCGTTCAGGGTCGCGGGGGGTGCTGGAGCCTATATCAGCTGCATTTGGGCGGAGGGCGGGGTACACCCTGGACAAGTCGCCACCTCATCACAGGGCCAACACAGACAGACAACATTCACACTCACATTCACACACTAGGGCCAATTTAGTGTTGCCAATCAACCTATCCCCAGGTGCATATCTTCATGCAAAACTAAATCATATACAAAGAAGATAAAAGTAAAGAATATTAAATTAGCTCATTAAATTAGCTCAAATATACCTACAAATGAGGCATAATGATGCAATATGTACATACAGCTAGCCTAAATAGCATGTTAGCATTGATGAGCCTGCAGTCATACACTGACGATATATGCCTAGTTAGCACTCCAACAAGTTAATAACATCAACGCAGCTCACCTTTGTGCATTCACGCACAGCATAAAACGTTTGGTGTACAAAATGAGACAAAGGAGTGGAAGATGTTACATGTAAACAAACTGTTGTGTGACAGTCCACACTATGGTGAGTTCAAGAACCGCCGAAATTAGTGGGACAAAACAATGTTCACCAAATACTCATCAGTGAAGCATACACACAAACGTATTAAACAGTGGGCTTTCTAACAATTCAGAATGTATGTGTCATGTTTGTCCTCAAAACAAAAAACATATTAAAAAAGTATTTCCCCCATTTTTTCCATTTTCAATCCTTTATTAAAAATGTCCCAGGGAGCCACTAAAGAGCCGCATGGGTTGCAGACCCCCGGACTAGAGTGTGAGCTGCTTTTATCGTCGTTTCGTAAAATCTTGCACTCTTCCCCCATTTTTGATTACCGGTCGAGGAACTCTGAAGAAACTATAATCCTTTTCGCGATTTAAACGATTCGTACAGCCGTACATTTTTACTTCGAAATAGGCTAAATGGCGCCTAGTACATTGAGAACAGAGCTAGTTTGACCACCACGCATATTTAATGAGCTGGACGGGAGCCGGACGTGACGTCAGTAAAATCCAAGCAAAAGCTTAATATAAAAAAAAATACTATACAAATTGTTCACATTTATTTAAAACATTATAATTATCTACATAGTCAACGAGGTATAATCATAACTAAAAATATACTATATAAGTGTAGAGATGTACATCATAATCTGTCGACTATCGTGCTAACAACAATTAGCACTAGCAGCTACCGCAAGATTAGCCTGTTAGCATCCCGCACCTCAAATGACGCCTCCAGTTCATCCACCAGCGTGTTGCTTCCCTGGCTCCGGTTCGCCGTACCGGGGAATCCGGGTTGGCCCGGTGCACCCGCTCCAGGGACGGTGTGTGGATTTGGCGGTTGCTGACCGGGAAACATACCGCTCATGGACGACGCCATCACTGGGCCGGATGAAATATACCGAGCTGCGGCTGCGCAGAGATATATACCCTTCTAACATCAACTTCCTGGATTGTTAGCGCATGTGCATGGGGCCTAATCAAGTTGTGTGCAGTATAGTGAACATTCCTGTCAATATTTAAAATATGAGCGGAACAAAATCTGTGATGCAAACACATTTTTTTCTACAAAGTTGTTTTACGATGAAACCCCAGTATGTTTGATCATAACATTTATTAGTATATACACTACATCAATCAAACAGTGCTGAATGGTCCTCTCAAAATTAACACAAATTATGTTAAAAACTAAGAATGATGATTTTTTTCCCCAATAATTTAGGTATCCACTACATTTTTGCATGTTTTAAGTTACCAATTGACCATTTATTGTGTTTGTCATTTGGTTAGCCTTGGTGAGCCAAGGCGGCTGCAAACTCCACCAGCGTGCGTGTTGGTCTTCCAGACATGCCTTTTTTCAGGTAGGGGATTTCATCTTTGTTACTCATCACTCCAGCAATGTCCAAGTGAGCCCAATGAGGAGATGTGACAAACTCTTTCAGGAAGGCAGCTGCCGTGCACGCTCCGCCGGACCTACGAGGAAAATTAACCGGTCAGACGGCATTAAAGACTACAAAAAATTTGGAAAAAGCTGTTAAGTTTGCAGATGCAGACGCTGCCATTAGAAAATGTAGTGAGTAGAGATGTCCGATAATGGCTTTTTTGCCGATATCCGATATTCCTATAATGTCCAACTCTTAATTACCGATTCCGATATCAACCGATACCGATATATACAGTCATGGAATTAACACATTATTATGCCTAATTTTGTTGTGATGCATTAAACAATGTAACAAGGTTTTCCAAAATAAATCAACTCAAGTTATGGAAAAAAATGCCAACATGGCACTGCCATATTTATTATTGAAGTCACAAAGTGCATTTTTTTTTTTTAACATGCCTCAAAACAGCAACTTGGAATTTGGGACATGAGGAGGTTGAGGGGGTAGCGGGGGTGTATATTGTAGCGTCCCGGAAGAGTTAGTGCTGCAAGGGGTTCTGGGTATTTGTTCTGTTGTGTTTATGTTGTGTTACAATGTGGATGTTCTCCCGAAATGTGTTTGTCATTCTTGTTTGGTGTGGGTTCACAGTGTGGCGCATATTTGTAACAGTGTTAAAGTTGTTTATACGGCCACCCTCAGTGTGACCTCTATCGCTGTTGACCAAGTATGACTGCATTCACTTGTGTGTGTGAAAAGCCGTAGAAATTATGTGATTGGGCCGGCACGCAAAAGCAGTGCCTTTAAGGTTTATTGGCGCTCTGTACTTCTCCCTACGTCCGTGTACCACTCCGTACAGTGGCATTTTAGTCATAAATTTAACTTTTTGAAACAGATTTCGATATTACATTTTAAAGCATTTTTCGGCCGATAATATCGGCAGTCCGATATTATCGGACATCTCTAGTAGCGAGATACGTACCGGCTGTACTTGCCGATGTTGTTGAGGTCTGCCAACTGGGAGTCCGTCACCTGTTTGGTGTAATGCTGGAACAGAGGCATCCGCCACACTCTGTCACCTGTCACCACACTAGCCTGCACACACACGTACACACACATGCTCTTTGTGTCACAAAGGAGGCACTGGGAGATGTGTTTGTAGTGCAGACCTTATGTAGCTCCCCCCACAGCCAATCGGAGTTTGTGAAGACTCCAGTCGCGGCTGAGCCCAGCGCGACATCCATTGCGCCTTGGAGACAAAGTCAATATTAACACATGGTCGTAGACAAGGTAATCAAATCACTGTTTCTGGGTGGGTTAGCAACTTAGTGGGAAAGTTGGTAAACTAGGATTTAATTAAAATACATTTTATTCCTGTTAAAATTAAATGTAGTGGTGTAAAGATACAAAATGTGAACTTGCTTCAAATTCATGTATTGTCCAGCCAGTAAACTATATATTAGGGCTCTCATAATTAACAAGTTAACTAATGTAATTAATCACAAAAAATATTGCGTTAATCAAGAACACACTTAAGATTATTATGCAATTTATTTCGATTTTTTAAGCAATAAATAAACAATACAATTGCCTTTGTGTGAAAATATTGGGATGTTTTCTCAAGCACATTTTAATTATGAAAGCGAGTAATCACCTGTAAATTAATCGAAATTACAAAATGTGATTAATCTGATAAAAAAAAGAAAATCATATGTGACCGACCAGGTGGGATATTCATTTTGTAGTTTATTTATATATATATATATATATATATATATATATATATATATATATATATATATATATATATATATATATATATATATATATATATATATATATATATATATCTCAGGAGATGAATTAAATTTTACCAATTTAAAAATAAATAAATAAATATATCAGCAGATGGAGTTTGTGAAGCCCTTTGAGACATTTGTGATTACCGGTAAAAGGCCTATACAAATAAAATTTGATTGATTTTAATCCAAAACGTGTGTAAAAAAACCTACCTTTTGTTTTTATCTTTAAGTAATTCCAATGTCAATGCAGCTATTTTTTCCTTTACGGACATGTTGGAATGTGAAATGGTAAATATGATGTCTACATTGTAACTAAACGCACGTATACCACCACAATTATTATTATTTTTGTAAAAACATACTTTAAATTATAAATTTATTAAAAAATAATGTCAATGTAGGACCAGTACTCAGAATTATTGAATTAAGTTCAAATTTAACCATGTGCTAAAAATGTTATATTTTGATGTCAAATGAATAACTAAATGGATGGTTGTGCATAACTACAAATTTGGCACACCAGGCATCCTGTAATTTATCAAAACACTACAAATAAAAATTCAGTTTCATCCAAAATACAACTGTGTGAATAACAAATGTTTTGAGAGTGGGATTCAATAACCAATTCCACCTGTCAATGTGGCGACGTTGACGACAGCTCTGGGGTTGAAAGTGTGTGCGTAACAAAGTGCGTCAGCGAGGATCAGCCTTCCCTCTGCATCTGTGTTGTCAACCTGCACGTTCAATAACATCAAAATACATTTTGAATACATATGTTAGCATAATATGTAGGGATGCTAAGGTCTAACCATGGTACCTGGATTGTTTTTCCATTCTTAGCCGTGACCACATCACCTGGTTTGGTGGCCTTTCCGCTGGGCATGTTCTCACAGAGCGGAGCCAGACCTGGGGGAAACAAAAAAACCCACAGTATTACCAATTGTTAATAGGTATCGCGAATGATAGCCCCATGCCAATCGAAACGCTCACCGATGATGTTGATCGGCAGTTTGAGGGTCGCTGCCGTGACGACAGACGCGCACACAGTGGCGGCTCCACCCATATCGGCCCTCATCATATCCATCGAGGCGGAAGGCTTCAGAGAAATGCCGCCGCTGCAGAGAGAAAATGTATGCAAACGCACCGGAGTCATCAGCAGGCTTTTCGTGGCCCCATTCAGGTCTTTATATTTACTTATTTATTAATAAACTCCAAAACGGCCCTCACCCCACCCTAAACTTAACATCACCGCCCTACATACACACACATTTATTATGTTTCCATGCACTTTAAAACTAATTATTCACATAATGACTTTGGAACTAGCCTTTTAAAAACACAGTCTCCATGATTTTGTATGGAAAAACTTATAATTAATGTAGGATTATCATTAGCGGATAATAATTATCATAATAATACATCATCAATATAATTATAATTTATAGTGCATATACTGGGGGTTAAGGCTCCCCTATCTTTTAAAAAGTGACGCATCTGTTTCAAACTTTTATCAAGGCTCTTTGAACGCACCACAATTGTGCTACTGTATCAGATGAAAAAGTGAAACCTAAACATAACTTTGTCCGATGCTGCCACACATTTAAAAAAAATATTTTTTATCTTTCTTCAATTACCTAATCCTGGTCCCCAAATGTTGGTGCTGTGTGTGAATGCATTATTGTGAGCTTTGAAGATGTCATGAAGTCGGTTGATAGGGAAGTGTTCCATGCTGGATTTGTCCAGAAGGAATGAACCATTTTGCATTTTTGCAAGGGGGTGGAGGTTGTGTTACACATTCCTAATTTGACTTAAACATTCTTATTATTGCTGTGATGAGGTGGCGACTTGTCCAGGGTGTACCCCGCCTTCCGCCCGAATGTAGCTGAGATAGGCTCCAGCACCCCCCGCCACCCCAGAAGGGACAAGCGGTAGAAAATGGATGGATGGCATTCTTATTATTGATCTTTGACAGCAAAATGTACAGTACAGGCCAAAGGTTTGGACACACCTTCTCATTCAATGCATTTTCTTTATTTTCATGACTAATTTACATTGTAGACTGTCACTGAAGGCATCAAAACTATGAACATGTGGAGTTATGTACTTAACAAAAAAAGGTAAAATAACTGAAAACATGTTTTATATTCTAGTTTCTTCAAAATAGCCACCCTTTGCTCTGATTACTGTTTTGCACACTCTTGGCATTCTCTCGATGAAGTTCAAGAGGTAGTCACCTGAAATGGTTTTCACTTCACAGGTGTGCTTGAAGCTCATCGAGAGATTGCCAAGAGTGTGCGAAGCAGTAATCAGAGCAAAGGGTGGCTATTTTGAAGAAACTAGAATATAAAACATGTTTTCAGTTATTTCACCTTTTTTTGTTAAGTACATAACTCCACATGTGTTCATTCATAGTTTTGATGCCTTCAGTGACAATCTACAATGTAAATAGTCATGAAAATAAAGAAAACGCACTCAATGAGAAGGTGTCCAAACTTTTGGCCTGTACTGTATTTTATCTGAACTTTTATGACGCCGTATTTTAAAACTGATGGATTTAAATAAAACATATAAAAAAATTCAAATCTTTACAAAATCCCAAGCCACCAAATTTAAAAAATCACGTAACGCACATGAATTTGTACATTTTACAGTCTGTTTTAAAGGGGTGGGCCTAAACAGCCGCATAGTGTGTTAACACCACGGGCTGGTTCTGGTCATGAGCGTGTTGCTTTTACCTGTCAAATGTGATTCCCTTGCCGACAAGAAGCAGCGGGGCCTGCTTGCTGTCTGGGGAACCGTTGTAATGCAGCTCTAGGAAGACAGGGGGCTCCTCTGAGCCTTTGGACACGCTGAGGAATGCTCCCATGCCTTGCTCCTCTATCCATGCCTGGGATCTGAAAGTGCAAAACAATGGATTTCTGTTGGACATAGCTGTGTTATCGTAGGGTGCTTTTTTTTACTATGCAATATGCATTTACAGCACTGTGATAAAATTGTGTATAGGAAAATTAATCCTAATTTTTCATTCAAACAATATAATTTTTTTCCATTTTTCGTTGAGAAGCCGCAACGAGTGGCCAGGCAATACTGATTAGGGGGGGAAAAAAGTATGCTGGTGTGTGGTCTGAACCAGTAAAATTCTAGCTGTACTCTGTAGGAAAACGTTAATAAACAAACAAACCTCTTTTGGACTTTGACCCGGTCACCATGCTGCGCCAACTTCTCTTGGATGGTGTTGGCAAAAGCAGTAGGAGTGATGTGATTGGCCGGGGCTTCCATGAGGAGGCGGGCCAGGTTTTGGCCTTCTGCGTACAGGACTCCTTTCGCCCACGCCGTCGAATCGGCACTAAGTTCAATCACACACATAAGAAATACAGTAAGGTGTTCCTTTTGGTGTGGCTATTTATTACATATTCTTTTATACAATATACATATCCCAAAATGGTATGTAACAAAATAACAGGTAATTTTACTGGGTGACTATGGACTTTGATACACTTATTAATAACTAATTGTTTAATGGAGAAAATAACATGTAATATTATCATAAAATTGTACTTTTACAAATAAAGCCCCTGTCCCCTCAATTAATGCCTTACCCCTGATAGACACTAGGTCAGTGGTTCTTAACCTGGGTTCGATCGAACCCTAGGGGTTCGGTGAGTCAGGCTCAGGGGTTCGGCGGAGGTCAAGACACACCCGACTCATCATGTAAATAAAAACTTCTCCCTATCGGCGTATTACGGATACGACAACAGCAGAAGTCACACTGATTTGCAGGTGTGTCATTTGTTGTGAGTTCATGCACTGTTCATTTTATGCACCAGTAAAAAAACATGGTAACACTTTAGTATGGGGAACATATTCACCATTAATGAGTTGCTTATTAACATGCAAATTAGTAACATATTGGCTCTTAACTAGTCATTATTAAGTGGCCTAGTGGTTAGAGTGTCCGCCCTGAGATCGGTAGGTTGTGAGTTCAAACCCCGGCCGAGTCATACCAAAGACTATAAAAATGGGACCCATTACCTCCCTGCTTGGCACTCAGCATCAAGGGTTGGACTTGGGGGTTAAATCACCAAAAATGATTCCCGGGCGCGGCCACCACTGCTGCTCACTGCTCCCCTCACCTCCCAGGGGGTGATCAAGGGTGATGGGTCAAATGCAGAGAATAATTTCGCCACACCTAGTGTGTGTGTGACAATCATTGGCACTTTAACTTTAAGTACTTATTAATGCCTTATTCGGAAAGGCCTTATTATAACCCTGACCCTCTAACCCTGGCCCTAACCCCTCACCAAATAACTCTAAATTAAGTCTTTGTTACTTAGAATATGTTCCCAATACTAAAGTGTTACCAAAAACATATAACTGTCTTGAATTTGAAAAAAAAAACATTTTATTTTTCACTAAAAAAGGGTTCGGTGAATGCGCATATGAAACTGGTGGGGTTCGGTACCTCCAACAAGGTTAAGAACCACTGCACTAGGTACTCTCTCTGCAGTTGAGTAAATAAACCCCATAATGGCCACCGTTTGAAGCAATAAGGCAGTGCAAAATGGTGTCGTAAAATAACGATTTCATGCCAGATGTACCTTCCGTGAGGCTGCACTGTCACTTTAGGCTTCTTCTTGGATTTCAGCTGGTCGTACTGAAACAAGCCCAGAAGAGCGCCCTCTGCTGCCGCCTGGGCATCGCCGCAGCCGTCCACCTCCACATGCGTCACCTCCAGGTCCTGAAGTACCCGACAGCCAGCTGAAAGCAAAGAAGCAGAACATCCGTCAACCAGGTTGGCCACCTAAGCGCCAAACATCTTCGGAGTGAGACAAGCAGGGCATCTTACCCGACACGGCTTGTCGGATGTTCTCCTTGGCAGTGTCCCAGTTCTCTGCCCCGCACACACCTGCTGTGGCATCATCCAGCCCGACCACAGCGACGCACGGGAACTCCTGGAGAACAGACATGTGGTAACTCCTCATGTTATGATCTTCTTTTTCTATGGCTGCCACTTTCTTACCTCGTGGATTCCGTAGAATATTCTGCTTTTGCCTTTCTTGAGACCCGGTCCGGAACTTTGAAAAGACAAGATTGCATGATTCTGTTTAGATACAGTAACTTTAGCAGAAGCATTATGAAAAATACTGACTGCGATGACTGTGTAAGAGCGTCGTCATCTGATGCCCTAAAACAGGGGTGTCTAAACATTTTGACTTGGGGCCCGCATTGGGCGAAGAAAATGTGTTTGAGGGCCGACAGAGAGAGAGGAAGAGAGGGAGAGAAAGAAAGAAACAAAGAGAAAGAGAGAGCCCATACATATATACAGCAAACTACCCATCAAATTAATACAAATTACAATACATTTTACAGTGTTCTTTACAGCATCCATCCATCCATTTCCTACCGCTTATTTCCTTTGGGGTTGCGGGGGGCGCTGGAGCCTATCTCAGCTACAATCGGGCGGAAGGCGGGGTACACCCTGGACAAGTCGCCACCTCATCACAGGGCCAACACAGATAGACAGACAACATTCACACTCACATTCACACACTAGGGCCAATTTTAGTGTTGCCAATCAACCTATCCCCAGGTGCATGTCTTTGGAGGTGGGAGGAAGCCGGAGTACCCGGAGGGAACCCACGCAGTCACGGGGAGAACATGCAAACTCCACACAGAAAGATCCAGAGCCTGGGATTGAACCCAAGATTACTCAGGACCTTCGTATTGTGAGGCAGATGCACTAACCCCTCTCCCACCGTGCTGCCTCTTTACAGCATATTACCGTAAATTTAAAAAAAAAAAACTATAATTTTTTTTGCGTTCAAATTCTGGCGCATGGTCAGGATTGTACCACCTCTGCCTCAATTTGAGCCAGGAAAAACCCTGCATTCAACTAGTTGTAAATCCATGTATCATCCCAAAAGTTATGAAAATATTTGATGACGGTTGAAAAGTTACTTAGTGCTGCTTTAAGAAAAATAGCGGCACACTTTTATTCGGGTATAAACGAATTGTACAGTTTACCTTGAAGACAAGAAAATATACTCGGATTATCTTATCTTGTCAGATATTATTGGGTAAAACGTTGAAGAAACACTGCAACTATACCAGCTCAGTGGGCCAGTGGTTAGAGTGTCCGCCCTGAGACCGGGAGGTTGTGAGTCATACTAAAAGACTATAAAAATGTCTTACCAAAGACTATAAAAATGCTTGGCACTCAGCATCAAGATTTTTCTGGGGGGAGGTTTGAGGTGGGCGGGGTCGGGTTGGGCGGGGCAGGCAGGGTTAAGGGGAGAGGAGTATATTTATAGCTAGAATTCACTGAAATTCAAGTATTTATTTTATATATATATATATATATATATATATATATATATATATATATATATATATATATATTAAAAAACAACAACTTGAATTTCAGTGTTCATTTATTTACACATAAACAGACACATAACACTCCTCTCTATTCATTGTTGTATTTGAAAGTGCAATGCTTTGCAGCCAGTAGCACAGCCTTTGAAGGAGCATAGGTGAAATTTAATTTGCAGGAAAGGAATGAATTTAGGGTTGAATTGTCCATCCTCGTTCTATTCTCTGTCACTATCTTTATTTGGACATTACTACTTGCCGTAGTTTTGAAGCAATGCATGGTGGGAATCCGGAAGTTGTGTGTCAGCGTATTAACGTGCCGGCTGGAATAAACACACGCTGAGAAATAGCTCCGTGCCTGCCTACTTTATGGGTTATAGATAAACCTATGGATAACAGAGACATATGTAATAGTCTCCTTCTTGTTGTGTGTGCAGTTGCGCACTGAGCTCCAAAAGCTGTAGATGTTATAACGTGAGTGGGCCGGCATGAAAAGTGGACGTGACGACAGGCTGTCCTTACTCAGGTCCGGTTGGAAATCGGGAGAAATTCGGGAGAATGGTTGTCCCGGGAGATTTTCGGGAGAGGAACTGAAATTCAGGAGTCCCCCGGAAAATTCGGGAGGGTTGGCAAGTATGGCTGGAGCCTATCTCAGCTGCATTCAGGCAGAAGGCGGGGCTGGCTCAGGGTGGAGGACAGAGTAAAACTTGCACTGAGCTTAGTCTATAAAATTCGCTACACCTCCCTGATACCGAAGTACATGTCAAACTACTTCCATAACGTAAATGACCGCCATAACCACAACACCAGGGGGAGCTCCACAAACCATGTTAAACCCAGATTCTGATCTAACAAAGGTCTTAACTCATTCTCCTTCTATGCCACATCAATATGGAATGCACTCCCAACAGGTGTAAAAGAAAGTGCATCTCTATCCTTCAAAACCGCACTTAAAGAACACCTCCAGACAACTTCAACCCTTGACTAACACCCTCCCCCCACCACATCCCCGGATTGTAAATAATCAAATGTATATACTTGTTCTCATGCTTTCTGAGCTCACTTTGTTCACTGCTCTCTGTACATATCCTACCAACTCAGACCTACACTGTTTAAATGTCAATTTCTCAGATGATATAATTGTTGATGACTGAAGTGCTGATATCAACCAAACCTAACCCAAACCCCCCCCCCCCACAACCCACCCCCCGGATGGTAAATAATGTAAATAATTCAATGTATATACTCTGATGATTAACTTGTGTGATGACTGTATTATGCTGATAGTATATATTTATACCATGAATTGATTAACGTGGACCCCGACTTAAACAAGTTGAAAAACTTATTCGGGTGTTACCATTTAGTGGTCAATTGTACGGAATATGTACAGTACTGTGCAATCTACTAATAAAAGTCTCAATCAATACACCCTGGACAAGTCGCCACCTCATCACAGACAACATTCACACTCACATTCACACACTAGGGTCATTTTTTTTAGTGTTGCCAATCAACCTATCCCCATTTCTGTTTAAATATACGACAGTATATTATTCATGTTATTTAAAGTCCTGACGCATGACTTGGGGGAAAAATGGCGACTAAACATGATAAAGAAGATAAACAAACATTTTTAGGAGTTCGGACAGTTTCCCAGACACTTTGCGGTCAAACCCTGCCGCAGCCTCCGTCAGTTGAAGATTCCCCTTCTCCCCCTTCTTCTCGAACACTCCCAGCACCAAACCCTGCAGAGAAAATAAACATTATTGAGTTTGTATAGAAGAAACCCGAGCGATGGAGACGCAGAAATACGAATGTTACTACTAGTCCGCGGCTCACTTTTCTGTCCATTTGGAGACTTGGAGAGGAACAAAAGCAGCGACCGCACTTCGTCCGCACCACCGGAAAGACGGCTCTCCTCAAAAGTAACATGCTTATCTAGAGACCATGTAGGAGCAAAGTACAGAAGAACGGAAACCAAAGAGTAAAAGGTCGCTGACATGTGTTATGAAGACAGGAGCAGCTGGGCGGCGTTCGTTGATGACGTCACCAACATGCGACTCCACCAGTCGTTTATTTACATTATGTGTAACTTGTCTCCTATAGAAGTAGACTTGTCTCACATCAACTTATACATATCAATATGATATTAATACATATGCATATATTAATAAATATACAAATACAAATGTAACATCCAAATAAATAACTTGTATAAATAAACGTGTATTTGTCATACTTGCCAACCTTGAGACCTCCGATTTCGGGAGGTGGGGGGTGGGGGCGTGGTCGGGGGTGGGTCAGGGCGTGGTTAAGAGGGGAGGAGTATATTGACAACTAGAATTCACCAAGTCAAGAATTTCATATATATATATATATATATATTAGAGATGCGCGGATAGGCAATTATTTCATCCGCAACCGCATCAGAAAGTCGTCAACCATCCGCCATCCACCCGACCTAACATTTAATCAGAACCGCATCCGCCCGCACCCGCCCGTTGTTATATATCTAATATAGACGATGCAAGGCATTAGTGAGGTTATAAAGCTTTTGCCTGTTAAAGAAAGGAGACTGATCCAATGCAGCACAGACATTCGCGTGCCACGCTGTCACGGCCCAGACGCACACCAGTGCGCAATCATATGGGAGCCGCGCTGAGCGCACCTCCAAGCGCGTCTCGCTGCCGGCGACGGCCGGGTATGGTGCCGACGCTCCAGCGCCATCCATTTTCAGGGCTAGTTGATTCGGCAGGTGGGTTGTTACACACTCCTTAGCGGGTTCCGACTTCCATGGCCACCGTCCTGCTGCTGTCTATATCAACCAGGGTGAGCCCCACCCCTTTCGTGAGCGCACTGCGCGCGGAGTGACCCCTGTTACGCGCCCCCGGCCACGGGGGTGGCGGGCAGGTAAGCTGCTTACCTGTTGCGCCGAAGGCGGACGAGGCGGGGTGTCGGTGCGGTGGGCGCGGTGGTGACCCTGGACGTGCGTCGGGCCCTTCTCGCGGATCGCCTCAGCTACGGCTCCCGGTGGGGCCCTCTCGGGGGAAGGGGCCTCGGTCCCGGACTCCGGCGAGGCGTCCCTTCTCCGCTCCGTAAAGTGTCCATCTCTTCTTCTTTTTTTTCTTCTGTTGTGGCATATGCTGCAGGTGCCTGCTCGTTTTTCGTATGTGGGTAACAACATTTAACTATGTACTGTATATATATTTCCGAATTGGTTTAACTGCCACCCGCCTGAATCTATTTAAAATCTTTTTTTTTTTTTTCAACCGCCCGACCCGACCCGACCCGACCCGCGGATAAAATCTAATTTTTTAAAATTTCATCTGCCCGATCCGCGGATAATCCACGGACTCCGCGGTTGTGCCCGCAAACCGCGCATCTCTAATATATATATATATCCTGAAAATATGCAAACAAAACTGTGTTTAGATCATTGATACTTCAAACTTGCATAAATAAATATTAAGGAATATAACATAACTTGGCTTCTGAGAGCTTCAAAATATAATGAATAAAATGCTAAACTTGTTGATAAACAAGCAATTATTTTAATAATTAAATATGGTCATTTTAAATGAATTATTATGATAATTTAGAATGAATTATTTCGAATATGTTTATTTTAATGTATAATTCTATGGCTGGATGTAATAAAGAGTCAGAAAAAATACAAATAAAAATACAATAAATGTTGATGTTTTTAGCAAAATATAGTAAAAATGTATTTATTTATTTTTTTTTTTTTTTTAATAATAGATATATTTATTTTTAGGTAAGATAAACATAATAATACAATTTATCTCTAGTCTGGATGATTTATTTCTTGTCACCCTGTTGTCCTCCCATCGTGAAAAAAGGCTGTCCTCACTCAGGTCCACATGGAGCTGGAGGGGGCGTGGCCTCCATCTCCGGCTGGAAATCGGGAGATTTTCGGGAGAATATTTGTCCCGGGAGTTTTTCGGGATTGGCGCTGAATTTCGGGAGTCTCCCGGAAAATTCGGGAGGGTTGGCAAGTATGGTATTTGTAAATATATTTTTGAGATTTGAAAATATATACAAATATAAAAATGTGACATACAAATAAATCAAGAATTTGTATAAATAAACGTGTATTTGTAAATACATTTTTGAGATTTAAATATAAATATTCTTGATTTTGTATTTGTATTTGTATTGAATTTGCATGTGTGGATCGTGTGACGGTCTCAAGTCGTCGTGTGGGTTCCAAGGACCACCAAGCACAGACATTCTGCGAGCAGGTGTAGACTTCTTTATTTTTCAATAAGAAAAAGTCTCTTTCGGGTTGCTTTTCAGCTCTGCCGCTTTCACTGCTCGATCCTCGGTTCGCTTTTCAGCCTTCCGCGTCGTCTGCGTCTGCTTCTCGCTTTCTTCCGCGCTGCATGCGTTGCTGTTGGCTCTCCAACTCCTTCTTCCCCGTCGTTCTCGGCTGCCGCCCTTTTACACACTGAGAAGAGATTACTCAATTGTGCCCAGGTGCGCGATCCACGCACCTGATCTTGTTTGCGGCGTCGAACCCGGCGCGCCCCGCCTCGCTACTTGTTCGTCGTCCACGCCTCCTCACCGCCATCTTGGAGCGGGCTCCGGTGTGCCATGCCTCGCTGTCGGACTGCCGGCCCCGCCTCTCCACAGATCGCTTTTTTGTTTTTGTGTCGATGAGACATTTCTCCCACAAACCAGATGTACAAATAAATGTGACCTACACACTCCCCTGAACAACCAGCAGAGGGCACTGCAGCCAGAGCGTTCTCGGTCATAGACATGGTCAGGCACACCAGGGAGGTTCATATGATCAGGGTCGCCGAAAAGGGGGGGTAAAGGAGACGGATTCTCGGGGCCCATGATGGAGGGGGGCCCAGAGAGGCCCCTAATGATGATGAAATTATAATACAGAAAAAATAATGACACTGTGTTGGGGGCCCTGTAAAGATTCTTTTCATGGGGCCCAAAATCCCTAGCGGCGCCCCTGCATATGATGATTGATATATGATGAAGAGATCAGTATCTACATCGGGACAAGGTCATTAAACAGCATTGATACAATAAAATAAGCAGCTAGCACGGTCTTTCAGATGAACTGGATAAATTAGCATTAGCTAATACAACGCTAACGTCAGCAAGCTCAGGCCCGTTGCGCGTTCTCTCTGTAAAGACGTGGATTGTTTTTGTGCAGAGAACTCCGGGCATTTTGCATATAATGCATGTAATGCTCTGTGACCCAGACCGCTCTGGCTGCAGTGCCCTCTGCTGGTTGTTCAGGGGAGTGTGTAGGTCACGTTTATTTGTGCATCTGGTTGGTGGGAGGAATGTCTCATCGACACAAAAGCAAAAAAGCGATCCATATATGCAAATTCAATATAAATACGAATACAAAATCAAGCATATTTATATTCAAATCTCAAAAATATATTTCCGAACACATGTTTATTTATACAAATTATTTATTTATTTGTATGTCACATTTTTATATTTATAAATTTTATTTGTATATATTTTCAAATCTCAAAAATATATTTACAAATACTCGTTTATTTATACAAATTATTTATTTGTATATCACATTTGTATTTGTATTTGTATATTTATTAATATATGCATATGTATTAATATCATATTGATATATATAAGTTGATGTGAGATAATTCTACTTCCATAGTCTCCAGGCAAAATGTTTTCTACATAAATGTAGATTAACAAAAGTAAAGCCTACATTTTCTAATTGGCTTACTGGTTTACAATTATCAATCAAATCTTGGAGAATGATTAAGAGTACAAAAGCCCTTAAATGGATATCTTTGTTAAATACTTTTAAAGTGATTTAGTTAGTCCTTTTTGTCTTAAAAAAAAAAAAAAAAAGTCATAATTTTTTTTTAAATTATTATTATTTATTAATATTTAATACCCTCTGTATTTGCTTTTGTTTTATTTCTTTGACGTTGAAAGTGCCTTGACTTTTGTGTGAATTATAAATGTATGTTTGTTGATCAATAAAAATAAAAAATAAAACTTTATGTGTAACTTCTGCCAAAAGAACAGAAAAAAATTAAACTGAATACAATGTGAATGGGTTGTCTAAAATATAAGTAAATTCATAAAATTGCCCAACAAATTTAAAACGTATTCAAATCCATTGTTAATTTTTGACATTTAATTGAAAGGTGTAGCAACATTTTTTACACTGGTCATTTTTCACAATTTGCATAATTATATTTATGGCTAATATTCAGTTTGATTATGATATCAATACAGTATCACAGTAACATACTACTATTTTGTTATATTTGTGATGTGGGCATGCCCTGTTTTGAACATCCACGTGCTTTCTTGCACACTAATTGGTCCAAATACCATTATTAAATGTACTAATTGATTCTATTCAAACGTGAACTATAAAGCGTCTTTATTGACCTATTCAAATGATAATGCTTGACAATATTTGAAAAATGTTTCCTATAAGTGGTGCTGTCAAATCACTAAGAAAAATAAGTAGATTATTCACAGTTTTTCATTTGGAATAATCATGATTAATCACAGGTTATTATCCCTTGATTGCTTAATTCAAATTGATTTGAAGAAGACCCCAATATTTGGACAAAATGTTATTGTCAGAATGTCCATCCATCCATCCATCTTCTTCCGCTTATCCGAGGTCGGGTCGCGGGGGCAGCAGCTTAAGCAGGGAAGCCCAGACTTCCCTCTCCCCAGCCACTTCGTCCAGCTCCTCCCGGGGGATCCCGGGAGGAGCTGGACGAATGTCATTCAGAAAAAAAAGAAAAAAAAAGTAGGCTACTTGACTGGATTACATTCATTTGCTCAAGTCCAGTGAGGGTATATTTTGAGGTCAAATTTGCCAGCGAAGACACTCGTTGGATTCTCTTTACTAATCTTTGCACTAATGTATGCATTGACCTGATCAGGTAACCATACAGTCAAAATAAATTGCGTGATTAATTTGCGTATATACATGATTAACGTGATCATTATTTGTGATTAGTCACATGAGTTAACTCGTTATTTTTAACAACCCTAATTATAAAGTATACAGTAATAGGTTCTTTACACAATTTGTTTAAATTCCACAATTAATCCACTATATTAATCCACCAATACCGGACCTCTTGATTCAACACGATTCTCGATTCAAACCAATTCTCACAAATTATTATCTAACTTTTTCTTTGGGTTGCACAAAATGTATATATATTACTAATGTTGAAATGTAATATGCAACATTAGTTTTAACAACACTACATATAACACGTTATTTATTAAGCACGTACAGCACTGCCAAATATAAAAATGTCTAATATATTTTAATGTTTTATTTCAGTATTTCATCAACTTTTTTCACCAAGTACTACCTCAGAAAATCATTGCTTTATTTGATGTTTTTAGCTACATTACTTGATAAAAATGTGTTTATAATCTATATTGGGTAAATCAGCTTTACTGATTTACCCAATATTTGGCGGGTCAATCATACCCCATTATGCATGTTTTCTTACCAACAGTCATACTGAGTATTCCTCAACTTTCTCAGTCTTCTTTGCCACTTGTGCCAGCTTTATTGAAACACGTTGCAGGCATCAAATTCCAAATGAGCTAATATTTGCAATAAATAAAATTTTCCAGTTCGATCATTAAGTATCTTGCCTTTGCAGTTTTGTTAATTGAATAAATCATTAAAGCTGATTTACCCAATATTTGGCGGGTCAATCATATGTCATTATGCATGTTTTCTTACCAAAAGTGATCGTTTTTAACAATGCTAGAATAAGCCTAAACTATGTTTTAGAAGATAACAGTCATGGTGAAGTCACTGAATAGCTTACCACAATCATGGTTTTAATATCGTTTTTCCTAAAACTAACATTGTTTTCAAGCAGACGGTCCCAAAAAAAATCACATAATGTATTGTTTTTAAAGAACAAAAAAAAAACATTGAATTGACCCCCAAAAAACAAACAGAGCAATGTATTAAAGGTACTTCACAGGTGTCATAGTTTTGATGCATTCAGTGACAATCTACAATGTAAATACCGGTAGTCATGAAAAGAAATAAAACGCATTAATAATAATAATAATAATAATACCTGGGATTTATATAGCGCTTTTCTAAATACCCAAAGTCGCTTTACATGTGTGTGTGTGTGGGGTGGGGGGGGGGGGTGGGGGGTCTGGGGGAGGAGGGACGATAAAAACAACTTTATTAGAGAAATAAATAAATAAATTAAAATAGAAATAAAAATTGACATGAGGTGTGTCTAAACTTTTGGCCTGTACTATATATATATATATATATATATATATATATATATATATATATATATATATATATATATATATATATATATATATATATATATATATACCGGTATATACATATTCCTCATGCATTAATTGACTGAAAGAGCGCGCTGATGTCACGTTATTTATGGGAAAATGCATCATTAGACAATATGGTTTGCCTGAGCAGCTAGGTGTAACCAAAAAATGGATTAGAAAGGACAGATTTGAAAATATAATAATTAAAAACAATATACATATATACTGTATATATATATTTTTTTAACTTGGGACTTCCCGTGGGCCGGATTTTGGACGCTGGTTTGGGGACCACTGGGTTACATGTTTAAATTACAAACGCAAATGGTAGAGTCAATATTTTGTTAAAAAAAATGTATTAATCTAATATACAAATATATAAATTAATAAGTAAAATGAAAAAAGTTAAATGAAAAATGGTAATCCATCTACATTGATACAAAACATTTGCTTACTTTTTAATTGTATTCTATTAGAAATACTTAATAATTATTTCTTCCATACGCCGCAATCTCAACACAGAGTTGTAACACTTGCCATGAAAACACTTTTTGGCCTTCGTTTGAAAATAGTCTTTATATCACTGATTCGGTTCTTTCAAAGTCCAAAATTGCCAGTATTTATTTGAAAGTCCTCATTTAAAGTCCTGTCGTCTTGGCATTTTTCCATGGGGAAATCTCATATCAACAACAGCAAACGGGCAAAACAACAACAACACATCGCTGGCACCATCTTTGATTAGGTCAGTAGAGCAGGTCCAGAGCAGAGATGGTGGGCTGGTCGGGCATCTTGACCTCTGGTTTGGGCAGCTTGATGCGACTCATCGCCACCACGCCGCAGACGACAATGTGAGTCGCCACGCTTGCGACGCTCAGCCAGAAGGACCAGCCCACGCTGTCGTCCAGGACCACCAGGACGAAGAGGTTCTCCCGGTAGTTGGCCACACGCTCTGTGAGGCTGTGGTGCCTCATGGCCGCCAGGAAGCATAGCACTGCCAGAGTGCCGAACACAGCTAGTGGGGAGAAAAGATGGATCATGACCAGGATGGCGGACGTCATGCAAACCAACGATTTCGGCGTCACATACCAGCGATGAAGTTCCACAGGTACAGTCCCTTGTGACCTTTGATACTCTGGTAGGGGACTCTGCGCGCGTTGTAAATGCTGAAGGACAGACTGACCACCGCAAAGCACATGGCCGCCAGTAGGAAGAGGATCACCATCACGTGAAGGCCACCGTTCAACGTGCGTACAAGCTTCGGGAAGACTGCATGAACAAACCGAGACACAAACACACACATTCACTAAATTGACACACAAAGACACAATAGGGTCAAAATTATTAATATACTGACCAAAGTTTGTGTCATCGTTATATTGGAAAAGGTGGGGAAGTAAGTTAGTAGCAATTCAATAGAGTTTCCTACCTTATTTGGCTCCATGGTGGCTTACTTTTGCAATCATACTACAAAACACAAAACCAGTGAAATTGGCACGTTGTGTAAATCGTAAATAAAAACAGATTACAATGATTTGCAAATCCTTTTCAACCTATAGTCAATTGAAAAGACTGCAAAGACAAGATACTTAACGATCGAACTGGAAAACATTGTTATTTTTTGCAAAAATTAGCTCATTTGGAATTTGAGGCCTGCAACATGTTTCAAAAAAGCTGGCATAAGTGGCAAGGAAGACTGAGAACGTTGAGGAATGCTCATCAAACACTTATTTGGAACATCCCACAGGTGACCAGGCTAATTGAGAACAGGTGGGTGCCATGATTGGGTATAAAAGCAGCTTCCATAAAATGCTCAGTCATTCACAAACAAGGATGGGGAGAGTGTCAGAATAATTGTATCTAAGTTATCACAAAACTCTGTGTTTCAATGAGTTCCCGGCGCCAGCAGACAAAAGCTGTCTTTGATCTTACCAATCAAAAGGCTTGTAAAACTCCACTGTGTAGGATGGGAAGCGACATGAAGATGTCGGTTTCTTTGATGTATTGTAATCCACAGGAAGATTTTCTCTTGACCCGAGATCTACAAAGCAGAGAAGAAGCAGGACCAGACCCCCTTCCAGGCACCTTTTCTTTGAACTGTTTTGTAACCAAAGGCAACGGCTGTTTACGACCCCCCTTCCTTTAGAAACAGCTGTTGCCATCTAATCAGGGAAAGTCCAAATAAAAGAGTACAATCTTTCGTCAGAGCGTGGTGGAAGACTGTACAAAGAGTATAGCCCGGACGTTTCTTCTCAATTAGCTAAATTGAATTATGTCTCTGTTTAATTCCTTGCTTCTTGTCTGTTTAATAGATGTCATCTGTGTTTGAACCTAACAGAGAGGGTCACCTCTTTGTGAACAAATGCGTGAGCAAATTGTTTAAGAACAACATTTCTCAACCAGCTATTGCAAGGAATTTAGGGATTTCACCATCTACGGTCCGTAATATCATCAAAAGGTTCAGAGAATCTGGAGAAATCACTGCACGTAAGCAGCAAGGCTGAAAACCAACATTGAATGCTCGTGACCTTCGATCCCTCAGGCGGTACGAACATTAAATATCTTGTCTTTGCAGTTTATTCAATTGAATATAAGTTGAAAAGGATTTGCAAATCATTGTATTCTGTTTTTATTTACGAATTACACAACGTGTCAAATACACTGGTTTTGGGTTTTGTAGTATCACTGCAAAAATAATATTGAATTACTACTAACTTACTTTCCCACCTTTTCTAATATAACTATGACACAAACTTTGGTTAGTATATTAATAATTTTGACCCTATTGTGTCTTTGTGTTCGCCAATGCTTGAGATCCTTTGTTTAGGCACTTGATTCAGCAGAATGGTACAGGGACTAGTTTGTTGGGGGCAATGTGTGGCTGTGCGATAGCGTAGATGCAATACGATAACTGGGGCCAATGTTCTTTGCCGAAAACTAAATCCTATGAAAAGTGGGGCGTACATGCGGTACCATGAGTTATATAGAATATATTCGAACAACACAACAAAAAATACACAGCTATATGTGACAATATACATAAATCAGAAGTGAAAAATGTCGATTTCATCACGCAAATGCCAATCCAACACCGTACTACCGTGGTATTGAAAATATCGATATTTGTATCGATTTATCCACCTCTGTTTCAGTACAGGTTGTCCAAAATTTTTCCACTGAGGGCCACACATTGAAAAATTGCAGAAGCCATTTTGAAAGGACCCCGAAAAAGTCTCAGTCATGAAAATGTTAAAAATAGGTTATGACCTATTTTTTCAAACATTTTTATGTTTATGTTTACGTTTTATTAGTTACTTTTCTTTTTCTTTTTCAACGCTTAAAACTCTTGATCAACTTCAAGTCAGCAATAGATGATATCTGTCTATTACCTGACCGCTTCTATGTTAGCTATCTGTGAATTTGTGAATTATATTTATATAGCGCTTTTCTCTAGCGACTCAAAGCGCTTTACATAGTGAAAACCCAATATCTAAGTTACATTTAAACCAGTGTGGGTGGCACTGGGAGCAAGTGGGTAAAGTGTCTTGCCCAAGGACACAACGGCAGTGACTAGGATGGCGGAAGCGGGGATCAAACCTGCAACCCTCAAGTTGATGGCACGGCCACTCTACCAACCGAGCTATACCGTCTCTCTTTGTTTATAATGTACTGTATATTTTCTGCTGGATCTACTCACTATTTTATGCTGCTCTTTTTTTGCTGCAGCCGTTACATATACTGTAATATTGTACATGGTAATTGGGATTTGTATATATTATCCATCCATCCATTTTCTACCGCTTGTCTCTTTCGGGGTCGCGGGGGGTGCTGGAGCCTATCCCAGCTGCAATCGGGCGAAAGGCGGGGTACACCCTGGACAAGTCGCCACCTATTTTATAAAAATATAATATATCAGTATATACTATATACTGTATATACTGTATAATATGTAAATATTACACTTGTTATATTTTATATTGCTACCTGCATTATCCTTTCCCTCCTTACCCTTTCCATCCTTTGTAACTGAGCGACTGTGTGGAACAATTTCCCTTGTGGATCAATAAAGTTTGTCTAAGTCTGGGGATACAAAGTAAAAAAAAAATGTTTTATGCCCTTTTTGTCAAAGAAAACCCTGTTTTTATGGCATTAACACAAAATACAGTATTTAATATTCCCACCCCCCAAAAAAATAATTAAAATGTGAATTTTTTTATGAGAAGTGATTTGAGCCTTAAAAAGGTCAGTCATTCATAACACCATTAATCTAAATCCATTATTATTTTTTGAGCAATGACAGTTAAAAAAAAAAAAAAAAACACTTATAAAAGTGTGAAAAATAAGTCATAAATGTTTTTCAACATTTGAATTTCTAGATCAACTTTCGATCTATCCAACAGTTACAGGTTTTTATCATTTTTTATGTTTGTTTTTTATTTTTATTTTGTTTTTGTTTGTTTTATGCCATTTTTGTCAAAGAAAACTTTGATTGTTATATAGTGGACTGGTTCATATAATAAAATATTTTCCCAAAAAATATTTCAAAGTGTAATATTTCATGTGTAAAGTAATTGCAGTCTTGTATAGATTATTTTTTATTCATAAGCAATGACACTTTTAAAGAAAACAACTTTGTGTTATCAGTCAACATTGCAAATTTGTATCGCTACATTTCACCTGTTTGCTCTTTTATTCACTGAACGGTATGTATGTGTTGTATGTATGTATGTATGTATGTATGTATGTATGTATGTAAAACGTTGTGTCTTGATGTCCAATACAAATTTCTCCTCGGAGACAATAAAGCTAATTATTATTATTATTATTATTATTATTATAATTATATTATTATTATTCGGCAGCACGGTGGATCAGGGATTAGTGCGTCTGCCTCACAATACGAAGGTCCTGAGTAGTCCTGAGTTCAATCCCGGGCTCGGGATCTTTCTGTATGGAGTTTGCATGTCCTCCCCGTGACTGCGTGGGTTCCTTCCGGGTACTCCGGTTTCCTCCCACCTCCAAAGACATGCACCTGGGGATAGGTTGATTGGCAACACTAAATTGGCCCTCGTGTGTGAATGTGAGTGTGAATGTTGTCTGTCTATCTGTGTTGGCCCTGCGATAAGGTGGCGACTTGTCCAGGGTGTTCCCCGCCTTCCGCCCGAATGCAGCTGAGATAGGCTTCAGCGCCCCCGCGACCCCGAACGGGACAAGCGGTAGAAAATGGATGGATGGATGTTTGTTTTTTATTTTTATTTTGTTTTTGCTCGTTTTATGCCCTTTTTGTCAAAGAAAACTTTGATTTTTATATAGTAAACTGGTTTATATAATGACATTTTTTCCCCAAAAATATTTCTAAGTGTAATATTTTATGTGTAAAGTAACTGCAGTCTTGTATAGGCTAATTTTGATTCATAAGCAATGACACTTTTAAAGAAAGTGTTATCAGTCAACATTGCAACTTTTTATTGTTACATTTCACCAGTTTGCTCTTTTATTCACTGAACGGTATGTATGTATGTAAATATCATTACCCTTTCCATCCTTTGTAACTGAGCGACTGTGTGGAACAATTTCCCTTGTGGATCAATAAAGTTTGTCTAAGTCTGCGGATATAAAGTAAAAAAAATGTTTTATGCCCTTTTTGTCAAAGAAAACCCTGTTTTTTATGGCAAAAACACAAAATGCAGTATTTAATATTCCCACCCCCCAAAAAAAATAATTAGAATGTGGAATTTTTGATGAAAGGTATGTATGTATGTATGTATGTATGTAAAACGTTGTGTCTTGATGTCCAAGACAAATTTGTCCTCGGAGACAATAAAGCTAATTATTATTATTATTATTACTATTCCACTTTGTGTTTAAAATAAAAATAAAAATAATATTTTGGTCCATTAAAAAAAATGTTGTGGGCCGCAAATGGCCCTGGGACTGCACTTTGGACACTACTTTTCCAAAAACAAGGGTGTCCAAACTTTTCCGATACTCATCCATCCATCCATCCATCTTCTTCCGCTTATCTGAGGTCGGGTCGCGGGGGCAGCAGCCTAAGCAGGGAAGCCCAGACTTCCCTCTCCCCAGCCACTTCGTCCAGCTCTTCCTGTGGGACCCCGAGGCGTTCCCAGGCCAGCCGGGAGACATAGTCTTCCCAACGTGTCCTGGGTCTTCCCCGCGGCCTCCTACCGGTCGGACGTGCCCTAAACACCTCCCTAGGGAGGCGTTCGGGTGGCATCCTGACCAGATGCCCGAACCACCTCATCTGGCTCCTCTCGATGTGGAGGAGCAGCGGCTTTACTTTGAGCTCCTCCCGGATGGCAGAGCTTCTCACCCTATCTCTAAGGGAGAGCCCTGCCACCCGGCGGAGGAAACTCATTTCAGCCGCTTGTACCCGTGACCTTGTCCTTTCGGTCATAACCCAAAGCTCATTACCATAGGTGAGGATGGGAACGTAGATCGACCGGTAAATTGAGAGCTTTGCCTTCCGGCTCAGCTCCTTCTTCACCACAACGGATCGATACAGCGTCCGCATTACTGAAGACGCCGCACCGATCCGCCTGTCGATCTCACGATCCACTCTTCCCTCACTCGTGAACAAGACTCCGAGGTACTTGAACTCCTCCACTTGGGGCAAGATCTCCTCCCCAACCCGGAGATGGCACTCCACCCTTTTCCGGGCGAGAACCATGGACTCGGACTTGGAGGTGCTGATTCTCATCCCAGTCGCTTCACACTCGGCTGCGAACCGATCCAGCGAGAGCTGAAGATCCTGGCCAGATGAAGCCATCAGGACCACATCATCTGCAAAAAGCAGAGACCTAATCCTGCAGCCACCAAACCAGATCCCCTCAACGCCTTGACTGCGCCTAGAAATTCTGTCCATAAAAGTTATGAACAGAATCGGTGACAAAGGGCAGCCTTGGCGGAGTCCAAACCTCACTGGAAACGTGTCCGACTTACTACCGGCAATGCGGACCAAGCTCTGGCACTGAGCATACAGGGAGCGGACTGCCACAATCAGACAGTCCGATACCCCATACTCCCTGAGCACTCCCCACAGGACTTCCCGAGGGACACGGTCGAATGCCTTCTCCAAGTCCACAAAACACATGTAGACTGGTTGAGCAAACTCCCATGCACCCTCAAGGACCCTGCCGAGAGTATAGAGCTGGTCCACAGTTCCACGACCAGGACGAAAACCACACTGTTCCTCCTGAATCCGAGGTTCGACTATCCGGCGTAGCCTCCTCTCCAGTACACCTGAATAGACCTTACCGGGAAGGCTGAGGAGTGTGATCCCACGATAGTTAGAACACACCCTCCGGTTCCCCTTCTTAAAGAGAGGAACCACCACCCCGGTCTGCCAATCCAGTGGTACCGCCCCCGATGTCCACGCGATGCTGCAGAGTCTTGTCAACCAAGACAGCCCCACAGCATCCAGAGCCTTAAGGAACTCCGGGCGGATCTCATCCAACCCTGGGGCCTTGCCACCGAGGAGCTTTTTAACTACCTCAGCAACCTCAGCCCCAGAAATAGGAGAGCCCACCACAGACTCCCCAGGCACTGCTTCCTCATAGGAAGACGTGTTGGTGGGATTGAGGAGGTCTTCGAAGTATTCCCTCCACCGATCCACAACATCCGCAGTCGAGGTCAGCAGAACACCATCCTCGCCATACACGGTGTTGATAGTGCACTGCTTCCCCTTCCTGAGGCGGCGGATGGTGGTCCAGAATTGCTTCGAAGCCGTCCGGAAGTCGTTTTCCATGGCCTCACCGAACTCCTCCCATGTCCGAGTTTTTGCCTCTGCGACCGCTGAAGCCGCACACCGCTTGGCCTGTCGGTACTTGTCCACTGCTTCAGGAGTCCTATGAGCCAAAAGAACCCGATAGGACTCCTTCTTCAGCTTGACGGCATCCCTCACCGCCGGTGTCCACCAACGGGTTCTAGGATTACCGCCACGACAAGCACCAACTACCTTGCGGCCACAGCTCCAATCAGCCGCCTCGACAATAGAGGCGCGGAACATGGTCCATTCGGACTCAATGTCCAGCACCTCCCTCGTGACATGTTCAAAGTTCTTCCGGAGGTGGGAATTGAAACTCTCTCTGACAGGAGACTCTGCTAGACGTTCCCAGCAAACCCTCACAATGCGTTTGGGCCTGCCAGGTCTGTCCGGCATCCTCCCCCACCATCGCAGCCAACTCACCACCAGGTGGTGGTCGGTAGAAAGCTACGCCCCTCTCTTCACCCGAGTGTCCAAAACATGAGGCCGCAAATCCGATGACACAACTACAAAGTCGATCATGGAACTGCGGCCTAGGGTGTCCTGGTGCCAAGTGCACATATGGACACCCTTATGTTTGAACATGGTGTTCGTTATGGACAATCTGTGACGGGCACAAAAGTCCAATAACAAAACACCGCTCGGGTTCAGATCCGGGCAGCCATTCTTCCCAATCACGCCTCTCCAGGTTTCACTGTCGCTGCCAACGTGAGCATTGAAGTCCCCCAGTAGAACGAGGGAATCACCCGGGGGAGCACTCTCAAGTACTCCCTCGAGTGAATCCAAAAAGGGTGGGTACTCTGAGCTGCGGTTTGGCGGAGGGAAGCTACCCTCTCGTCCACCGGGTTGAACTCCAATGTACAGGCTCTGAGCCGGGGGGGAAAACAAGAATTGCCACCCCAGCCCGTCGCCTCTCACTGCCGGCAACGCCAGAGTGGAAGAGAGTCCAGCCCCTCTCGAGAGAACTGGTTCCAGAGCCCTTGCTGTGCGTCGAAGTGAGTCCGACTATATCTAGCCGGAACTTCTCCACCTCGCGCACTAGCTCAGGCTCCTTCCCCCCCAGCGAGGTGACGTTCAACGTCCCAAGAGCTAGCTTCTGTAGCCGAGGATCGGACCGCCAAGTGCCCTGCCTTCGGCTTCCGCCCAGCTCACATCGCACCCGACCTCTATGACCCCTGCTATGGGTGGTGAGCCCATTGGAGGGGGGACCCACGTTGCCTCTTCGGGCTGTGCCCGGCCGGGCCCCATGGGGACAGGCCCGGCCACCAGGCGCTCGCCATCGTGCCCCACCTCCGGGCCTGGCTCCAGAGGGGGGCCCCGGTGACCCGCGTCCGGGCGAGGGAAATCTGGGTTCCTTGTCAGTGTTATTCATAGAGATCTTCGAGCTGCTCTTTGTCTGATCCCTCACCTAGGACCAGTTTGCCTTGGGAGACCCTACCAGGGGGCATAGAAGCCCCCGGACAACATAGCTCCTAGGATCATTGGGACACGCAAACTCCTCTACCACGTTAAGGTGGCAGCTCAGAGAGGAGACTTTTCCGATACTGAAAAATGAAAGAATACACCGGGGACACTTTGACACAATTTGTACATTAATGATGATAAAACCAATTACATCAGAATATGCTAAGTACTGAGCCCCTAAAGGGACAAGGGGAAAAAAATTTTTTTTTTCATAGTTTATTTTTTATTTTGTATCTCGTGCGCACGAGAAACTATCCTGTGCGCACGAGAAAGTTTCTTGTGCGCACGAGAAACTTTTTATAAAGTTATAAAAAAATTAAAAAATTAAAAAATTATAAAATGTTTTAATTTTTTTTTATAACTTTATAAAAAGTTTCTCGTGCACACGCGATACATGTCTAAAAAAAATAGATACAAATAAAATAAAATAATTCTAAAAAAAAATCCCCCCATGTCCTTAGGGTATTTGGAGCTATTTGCAAAAAAAAAATTGAAAAAAATTATCTTAGCTTTTGTGTTATAGGTGACAAAGAAAGTATTATTAATATACCACAAAAATAATGAAATAATTTAATTTTCAGAACAAATCAAGGGCCAGTAAAAAAACAGCTTCGGGCCCAAAGTGGCCCCCGGGCCGCATTTTGGACACCCCTGTTCTGTACATTTCACAACTCGAATGTATTCAACAGAGTTTATAAATATTGTTCCTAGTGTCTTACTGTGGATTTTGGAGCGTCTTGTTCCGAGTCCACACCTCTTGGTCTTCCCTCCGCGGAACAGACCGTAGTATACGTCCCCGGTGAACAGGTCCAGCTCCGGGCTCGACGCGTTTACGATCTCGGCCCCCGTTTTGCACAAGATGCGTCCGGTGACCCATCGCTCCGTGGACAGGGCCGCAAGCAGCAGGACCACGGAGCCCACACAGAGCGCCGAGGCGGCGGAGAAACTTATCCGTTTCCACAGCGAAGGCATCCTACGACGAGTCCATGTCTCCCCGGGAGAGGGATCACGACGCCGGGGAGCGACCGCGGACAGCCCCCGGCCTCCACCATGAGTTTACCCTATATTGGTTGAATTAGAAAATGAATCGTTGTAATGTTTCGCCGAGTGAGCTGTGTTGCTCCGGTGAGTCATTGACGAGGAGAAACAGAATCTATGGCGGTCAAAAGGATCCCTTACGAGGAGAAACTCTATCCTGCTTGCTCCTGCTGGTCCTCTTTTTTTTCCAGTCCTGCATCCAATCATAAGCTATAAATCTATAAATAACCTTTACAAGTGCATCGTCTAATCGGTGAACTTATAAAAACCATGCAAGCATGGTTAATTTGAGTCAGAATGAGATATGTGGTTCATTTCAATCCCAAAGGTTACGCTTTGTTTACATTTCCCATTTGGGTAAGTAAGGCGGAAGTGTCGAAGGGTGATATTTAAAAAATAAAATAAAATAAATAAATAAAAACACCAAAATATATTTTTGAGTACGAAAAAAACATAAACGCGTCGCACAAATATATATATATATATATATATATATATATATATATATATATATATATGTATATAAAAAATAATGTTGTAAAAGTCAAAATGTTTTAATGGCCGAGTCACTTCGGACGTAATGACGTCACGTCGCCATACAGACGTCAGTCGGCTGTGAAACCGCTCGGTCAAAGATGGCGGACTCGCAGTCGACGGGTCTGGGGGAGGAAACGGCAAAGGCGAGCTGGGGCAGCACCGCCTGGAAGACGCCGAGATTTGAGAGACCCAATGAGACGGTCGGGGGAGCGGGGAGCTTGCGGTTCAACGATGGCGGTCACAACAAGGGAAGGAAACGCAACCTGTCAGGTGAGACCCGCTAGTCCTGCTAGCCGCTATATCACCTCCCTCCCCCGGGTTGACAGCGCCAGCGAGCCACCGGAGGCACCGTAGTAAGTCATGGGTGATGAGATGACTATCCAGGAGTGCTCCAGTCTTATGCTTGCAATAGAGAACCTTACTGAATAGCGGCTAGTGGCTACCATGGAGGCGTGGGTGCCGTTTTTGCCGCTAGCACCCCCTACTTACAGCACATTACAGCTACGCTGCTTGGTTACAGTTACAACAGCAACTATGTCAACAACATGTTCTCTTATGTCAATAAGAGTAAAATTAACTTTGCTTTGGAGGGGAATGCACACATCAATGTTATTACACTGCACATACTTTCACCAGAGACCTCAGATTACAGAAAATACACTATATTGCCAAAAGTATTTGGCCACCTGCCTTGACTCACATATGAACTTGAAGTGCCACCCCATTCCTAACCCATAGGGTTCAATATGATGTCGGTCCACCTTTTGCAGTTATTACAACTTCAACTCTTCTAGGAAGGCTGTCCACAAGGTTGCGGAGTGTGTTTATAGGAATTTTCGACCATTCTTCCAAAAGCGCATTGGTGAGGTCACACACTGATGTTGGTCGAGAAGTCTTGGCTCTCAGTCTCCGTTCTAATTCATCCCAAAGGTGTTCTATTGGGTTCAGGTCAGGACTCTGTGCAGGCCAGTCAAGTTCATCCACACCAGACTCTGTCATCCATGTCCTTATGGACCTTCCTTTGTGCACTGGTGCACAGTCATGTTGGAAGGGGAAGAGGCCTGCCCCAAACTGTTCCCACATGCATGGAATTGTCCAAAATGTTTTGGTATCCTGGAGCATTCAAAGCTCCTTTCACTGGAACTAAGGGGCCAAGCCCAACTCCTGAAAAACAACCCCACACCATATTTCCTCCTCCACCAAATTTCACTGACCCCTCTCTGTTGCTCCCAAACTCTTCCATTTTCTTACAATAAAGCCGACAGTTGACTTTGGAATATTTAGTAGAGAGGAAAACATTTTACGACTGGATTTGTTGCACAGGTGGCATCCTATGACAGTTCCACGCTGGAACTCACTGAGCTCCTGAGAGCGACCCATTCTTTCACAAATGTTTGTAGAAACAGTCTCCATGTTTAAGTGCTTGATTTTATACACCTGTGGCTGGGCCAAGTGATTAGGACACCTGATTCTGATCATTTGGATGGGTGGCCAAATACTTTTGGCAATATAGTGTATACCTGCACAATTGATACACCCGCACAATCTATTGGGGCTTCAACACAAGAGCAACTAGCGAATGTTCACTCCATCCAGGCATCCATCCATTTTTTACCGCTTGTCCCTTTCGAGGTCGAATGTTCACTCACAAAGTAAAACGTGCAACTGATGCTTTGTATTTGTTTCGCCGCTTTTTTTCCCTGCAGATCTGTCTCTGGTCAGGTTTGTCACTACTGAGCTGACCAGGGGTTATTTCCTGGAGCACAACGAGGCCAAATACACAGAGCGCCGAGAAAGAGTGTACACCTGCCTACGTATTCCTAAGGAGTTGGAGAAGGTGAGTGAAAGCACACATTAGATCAGCCTACAGAGGCGTCACAAATGCGCTTGTCTCTTTCCGTTAAGTTGATGACGTTCGGCTTCTTCCTCTGTCTGGACGCCTTTCTCTACGTCTTCACGCTGTTGCCCCTCAGAGTGCTGCTGGCCCTTCTACAGCTTATCACGGTCCCATGCTGTGGCCTCGGGTAAGTTGTTATGAAGCACCTGTTTAGTTGTTGTTGTGTACACGCTCAGCTTTCATTTAAAAAACAATTTGGTATTTACCAATTAGGGCTGGGGTGTCAAACTTGTTTTGGGGCCACCTCACGGTTATGGCTACCCTCAGAGGGCCGCTTATAACAGCGAATAATGTATGAATTTGCCTATGCATTGGATTATTATATATGTATTTTTACGTACATTGTAAAAAAAACAAAAAGAGTTGATTTTACAGTAAAAAAAACTGGCAGCTCACTTACCAGAATTTTTCTATATACATATACATTGTTTTTTACAACATCTATGTTCTACTGTTTGTTCCTTTCGGATATTACAGTTAATGCAAAAACATAGTGGTTTTTAGAGCATATTACTGCAAATATAAAAACATTACCACTTTTTTAAATTTTGGCAACTGAGCTGCCAGTTTTTTACGGTAAAAAACTGTGGTACCATTTTTTTTTTCATTTACATTATTACACCATACAAACTACAACTGTAGATTTTAACGGTAAAAAACTGGCAGCTCATTCGCCAGAATTTTACTGTGAAAACCCTGGTAGAGTTTTTTTTAATTTGCAGTAATATGCTGTAAAAAAACTCTTGTAAAAAAAATTGTATTGTGAAATCTGTTGTAATTTTTACAATTTGATGCATAACTTGCTTTGAATCCTAAGTCAAGCAGATATTTAATTATTGAGTTTTATTTGAACAAAAATAGTTGGGAAAGTATGATGATATATTTGTTGCAATATATGTAGTGTAATTTCATGCAGTAAATATCTTTTTTCTGTCAAAATGGAATAAAACAAACACTTACCAGTAAGAAAAAATAATGTACCCTATTTTCCAGACTAAATTTTAGAAGAAAAACATATTTTTTATATATTAGCTGCACCGGACTATAAACCACAGATATTTACCGGTACGTTGTGAAAATATATATTTATACAGAAAGATTTTTAAAATGTTTATTTACATACTGCACCTTAATTGTTTCCAAACAGTGCCCGTAACACAGCAGTAAAACAGCTGTTTAATCAAAACAGAAAAGTCATTGATGTTTTTATTCATCCTTTATGAGGTGAATGCGATTTTCTTTTTTTTAATTAGGTTCAAGATGTTTATCAGGGTTCTTCTTCTTTGTACTTTGTGAACACTTAGAGTTTGAATTTTTTTTTTTAAGTGAATAATTTTACAACTTTGTTTGATACTTTTGCTTAATCTATTCCATATTTTGGCCGTTAGCAAAGAAAAATCCGTAGATTAGCTGCACCTTTGAATAAGCCGCAGGGATCAAAGCTTGGGAAAAAGAAGCGTCTTAAAGGGCTGCGATATTATATGGTCGTGATTCTTGATCGCGATTAATTTGAGTTCGGTCACGGTGATCAGCTGTTAGCATATTTCCTCGATCAAACATGGCAGAAAAATATGTTAGAAGTTATCGCAGGTGTTACCCTGCACGGAATAATCCACCAATATTGACCGGGATCCTGTGTGTGTCTGTGAATGTGTGTCTGTTTGTGTGAAAGTGTGTCCGTGACCTCCCGTTCCATGGTCGCAAAAGTGAGGCTCGTCACGACTTACTGAATGTTCAATCAGCGATGTGCCTCTTCCCCTTACAAAGCTAGAAGTGAAGCCCAGAAGAACAAAATAAAGAACAATTACTAACACTAGCATAGAAGTCAAAACAACATTTAAAAGAAGCAGCGGCTTTAGTGACAGACCTTAGTTTCACCAGCTGCTGCAGCTCACCAGTAATCCTGCCCCGAATGCGGACTTGCAGGCACTCAGAACGTCTATGCGACTGTATTGGTCCCAACTGGGAGAGTCAAAACACCCAGTAATTTAATCAGAAAAGGCATTTTTATATCTAATTATTTTTATTTAGACTTTTTGTTTATGTGTCTGCAAATATTCCACTTCTCTCATATAAAATGTACTAAAAAAAACCTCTGCAGACAAAAACTTTGTTATTTTTGTTTGTTTGTGAATACTAAAAAATAACATTTTGTTCCTGAAAAAAATATTTAAACTTGTTTTATGTTAAAGTTAAAAGTTAGAGTACCACTGATAGTCACAGACACACTAGGTGTGGTGAAATTACCCTCTGCATTTGACCCATCCCCTTGTTCCACCCCCTGGGAGGTGAAGGGAGCAGTGAGCAATGTGAGGCATCATTTTGGTGATTTAACTCCCAATTCGAACCCTTGATGCTGAGTGCCAAGTAGGGAGGTAATGGGTCCCATTTTTATAGTCTTTGGTATGACTCGGCCGGGGTTTGAACTCACGACCTACCGATCTCAGGGCGGACTCTCTAACCACAAGGTGTTGGTATACATTATTTTATAGTACCTCAAATTCAACTGCACTTTAATGTATTTTATTTATAATAAGATCCATATTTAGAGTTTTAAGAACTCCACAATGTGTGTCATCGCTTGTTTGCCTAAGCACTGATGAGAAGCACTGATGTATACAAGTAATTAAATAATACAAATAGTAATTTACCATTTGAAAGTGTTGTTTAGTAAATGTTAACTTGAAATACAAGTCTTATAGTATTCACTACACCACTGATACATTGTTTACTGCAGAATGTTTGTGATGACAAGCAAAAACCTGTACTGTTATCTGTACTTTTGCACCTCTAATAAGCACAATCATAGATATGAACAAAGTGACAGTTGTCACCTGTTAGCATATATTACCTCAAAAAACAATGGCGGAAATGTCTGTTACAAGATACTGCAGTTGTA
This sequence comes from Nerophis lumbriciformis, assembly GCF_033978685.3. Classification (NCBI taxonomy): domain Eukaryota; kingdom Metazoa; phylum Chordata; class Actinopteri; order Syngnathiformes; family Syngnathidae; genus Nerophis; species Nerophis lumbriciformis. The sequence continues at coordinate 26,707,726 of NC_084572.2, read as the reverse complement.
AACAGTCGGGATGTGGTACTCGCTATAATCCTGCAAGAGCTAATCCGCTATCATAAAACAAATTGTGATATGATCGAAATCGGATGATATGAAAAAATAGTCGTGATCATTTTTTTTGACATATCGCCCAGCCCTATTGGCCTATAGTCCGGAAAATACGTTACTTTATTGAGGTATATTATTTCCAGGCGTTTGCGGGCGATATAAGATAATGTGGCGGGCCAGTTATGATCCCGAGGCCTTAGGTTTGACACTTATGAGGTAGGGTATTATAGCCATTTTATGTAGCGTATTCTCCATGCTCCTTTACTTGCTGGTAGTTTGTTGGTCTTGCTGTAAAGCATGTTCAGTTGACTCTGTTGTCGATATTGGCGTCTTAAGGCTCAAATCTGTCCCACCAGAACAAAATACCCTCAATGTGCTGTATATTTTTAATGGTCTCGCATTAGACTATTTTCCCAGTTTTAAATTAATCTGGGAGGTCTCACAAAATCTAACCTTGATGCTGAAATTTAGACAGTTAATAAGTGCTTTCCTTAAGAGGTTTAGTGTGTGTAGCTTTAATCCTAATTAGTTTGTCATGACCTCTTACGTAGGTCATATCTTGTTGGGGTTTGTGTTGTATTTGTTCTGTGTTTAGTGTTTGTTTCCTTTTTTAGAGCTGTTTCCTTTTTTCTACTTCCTGTGGGAGCGCTGATTCCTAACGCCTGTCCCATATCACGCGGTGCTGAATCATTGTTTGTTTAAGCTTCATGGCTAATGTGTTGGCATCTATGCAGTCATTACCCTGACTAGATTTTCTGCTATTTCTTTCTTTATGGTTCGTAATTGCCTAGTTTTCGGAATGCTTCCTGTGCACTCCCAGCTGCACTTGTTTTGGTATTTTGTTGTATATTAAATAGTTTTACCTACATGCTGTCTCCTGTGTCCGCATCTTCGGGTCACAAATTCCGCTACCATGTAGACTCGTCACAGAGCTGTTTGTCCACAATAACTGCCTTTTTAACAGGCTATCATGCTAGGTTAGCCTATTCATTGAAGAAAAACATATATGATCAAACTTGCAGCTTCCACGTTTGGAGCTGACTGACAGATTGTTGGCTGACTTCCAGGCTTTTTTAAAGATGTGTGGCAAAGCCTTTTCTTTTTTAATAATGCTTCCCCCTAGTGAAGTGGTGAGCGTATAACTATGTAAATATGTCAGAGGAAGGAGGTTATTGCTTCAGGACATGAAAAAAAACAACTTTTTGAACCCTTCTTCTCTCAAAAGTGGAGCAAACGTGAGTAAGGGAGAGGATAGATTTGTGTGCTCATAAACAGGCTCTAAAGACACACACTCAATACTGCTAGTCCATTTTGCACAAGGGGGACCTTTAAAATGTCCCTAACAATGTAACGGTGTGGTGCATTATTGTTGGTTGCCTCTAGAGGGTAGTAGATATCTTTTTGTGATTCCCAACCAAGTCCCCATTTTTATGGGGAAGAACTTAACTCTGAATGTTTCTTTGCAACACATTTATATTTTACTGTGTTTTTAGAGGGACTCGCCTGCTCCAGCCAGCGCAGGTGTGCGACGTCCTAAAAGGCTTCATCATGGTGCTGTGTTACTCCATGATGAGCTACGTTGACTACGCCATGATGTACCACCTCATCCGGGGCCAGTCAGTCATCAAACTCTACATCATCTACAATATGCTAGAAGTACGCTGAGATTCATCACCACTGCAGACAACCATTTGCCTCCTTCTCCTTATCGTCTCTCTCCCCTTCCGATGTTTTTCGGCAGGTGGCGGACCGCCTCTTCTCGTCTTTCGGCCAGGACATCCTGGACGCGCTGTACTGGACGGCCACGGAACCCAAAGAGAAGAAGAGGGCGCACATAGGCGTCATCCCCCACTTTCTCATGGCCGTGCTCTACGTTTGTATCCTTCTTCGTTTAATTAATTGAACTGAATGTGAGAGTAAAATGTCATCTTAGTGATAATGTTGATTCAGTTCTATGTTTCTTTCCAAAATTGTGCTTTTGTTTCCTTCTTAACGCGCCTGTTTCCAGTTCTCCATGCCATCCTCATTATGGTCCAGGCCACCACGCTCAATGTCGCCTTCAACTCCCACAACAAGTCGCTCCTCACCATCATGATGTCGAACAACGTGAGTAGACTTATCAGCATTAAGTACACCTTATAGCTTAAAATATACAGTCGGGTCCAGAAGTACTTGGACAGTTGTATTTTTTTAGGATTATTGCCCTAATACACAAAGACAATGGGATTGCAGTGAAAACAATAAATATATGATTTAAAGTTTAGTTGTATTTTAGGAGAATTCACAATAATATGAGATTTACCATTTTGGAATTTTTGAAATTTTGTGTCAAATGGTTCAATTGATTCTCATGAGGTTGGTTGGTCAGGTGCTGGCCCCACTATGGACTGGACTATCACACTATTAACTAGATCCACTCGATATCCATTGCACTGGTCACCTCTCCAAGGTTTCTCATTGTTTCCCATTGGGTTGAGTTTTTTCTGATGTGGGATCTGAGCCGAGGATGGTGTTGTGGCTTGTGCAGCCCTTTGAGACACTTGTGATTAAGGGCTATATGAACAAACTTTGATTGATTGAGGTGCAGTTATGAAAGGACTGTAGATCACTCCAGGCATTTTATTTGGCTGATGCTCTAAGTCCGATGAAGAGAAGTGATTGAGGCCATCATTAGGCTGAAAACACAACATAGATTTACAAAAGACCTAGTCAAACACTTAAGTACAGGAATTACGTATTAGACTTTAATAGGAAGCATCTAAAAAAAAAAAAAAATCATCTCAAATTCTGGAATCAAATTCTTCAAACAGAAGAATGACTTGTGTTAAAATGATGGGAAGTTTGAAGAAGGTTAAGAACCGCCCATGATCTAAATAAAAGATGTGAAAAAATATCAATACAGCGCTTCTATTGTATCTAGGGCTGTCCCGATCCAACGTTTTCACTTCCGATTCAGTACCGATATTAATGCGTTACGATATTAGCAGAATCATGCATACTATTATGATTATTTTGAAGAGTGGAATGTTAGAAAAGGCTTGATGAGTTGACATGACTAAAATTGATAACAATGGTAGGTAACCTTTTTAACTGTTTTTAACTTTTCAACTGCTTTTATCTAACAAATTGTTCTTAAGATAATTTGTATTTGCTTTTTCAATGTGTATTTTACCTCTGTTTTAAATGTTATTGTTTAGTCTGTCCTTTGCCTGTATTTCTTTGTGGTGTACAGCCCATTGTTCTTCAACTGTGGTTGTTTTTAAAGGGCTTTATAAATAAAGTTGGTATGGTATGAAAAACACTAATCTATATATTATTAACGTCTGGAATGGACTTATGCCGTCTTTAAAGTACCAGTAGAATGGAAAAACAAGTTTACTTTGTATGCTTAATTGTGTTTTATTGTATCCATTAAAGTTGAATGGATATAATGAAATACGATTGGATATGGTTTAATGATTAAACCATATACAATTGTACTTCCAATCCACAAACTAGTATGTGAAAATACAGTCTCAACATCACAAAATGCCACAATTTCAAACGGTTATTTTGAAAATTTTGCCCTGAATGTCTTTGGAAATATCCGTAGATTCGGGGTGGGATGACGTCATCATGGGAAAGTTTCTGCACTCTGACCATATCATCAGATCAGTCATAATGAAAATATGCAAAAATTGAAAAGAGATGTGCTGTTAATCATTCACAATCCTTATGTAAAATGTGAACACATGTTTTTTATTTATTTATTTAAATATATAAATGAATAAAAAGTCAGCTAACAATTGAGTCAATGGGGGCTCTCTATTTTGCCCACAAAACCCTCTCGATAACCATCCTAAACCCACCAAAAATTATCTATTTACATATCTTGACCTGAATAGTAACCAAATACTAGTGATATAGTTATTACAAGTGCTGACGCAGACAATTTTTTTTGGAGGCGCATTAATAACAGAGGGCGAACTTCTAGCTTACCCTGCAGCATTGAGCCGGCCGGTGTCCTGCTGCTGCTTCATCGCATCTCGGCTAATCATAGTTACTCTAGATTATTACTCATGCCTCTCATTTGGATAATCGGAGGATTTAGCCATGAATCTAAACGTTGTTCATCTGTGACATTCAATTTATACCCGGAGATGGAGACAAACACACTATATCAAACAGCAACTTTTCCTTTTAACCCTTTGAGTGTATTAAAATGAATTCTTTATCTGTTGTAAACGTAAAGATATGGACATCCTATCATTCATCATCGCAGAGAGTAGACATAAAACAGCAAGCGATCGTTTTATTATGTTCATGGTTTGTATTTCTTGTTTAGCACTTAGCTATACCGCCACATGATGCTATACTGCTTCTCTAAAGCTGGATCTGTTTAGCACAAAGCTTCTACAAGTTGTAGCTCATCCTTCTTATATTCAAGCTAAAAATATAAGGTTCGGGATCATAATTTTCCCCAAAGTAATCATTGTTATCTCCCACAACGTCTGCATGATTAAAATTGTTGTTGATGGGGAAGGGATCTGTGGTTCTCACCTCTACATCATCAGGGGACGGCGTAGCGCAGTTGGGTGAGAGTGGCCATGCCAGCAACCTGAGGGTTCCTGGTTCGATCCCCACCTACTAGACTAGACTTCCTTTTTATTGTCATTCAAATTTGAACTTTACAGTACAGAAAGGAACAACATTTTGTTGCATTAACTCATGGTAGTGCAGGATAAAAAATCAACAAGGAGCAGAAATAAATAAATAGATTACTGTACAGATAAATATATTGCACTTTTGCATATGCATCCACGTTTATGGATGTATGTTATATTGTCTTTATATTCCAGCGAGTTAATCCATTTTTGGGCGGAATTGAGGGGATTATTATGATGCGTTCAAGAGTCTTACGGCCTGAGGGAAGAAGCTGTTACAGAACCTGGAGGTTCTGCTACGGAGGCTGCGGAACCTACTACCAACCTCGTCATGTCCGTTGTGTCCTTGAGCAAGACACTTCACCCTTGCTCCTGATGAGTCGTGGTTAGGGCCTTGCATGGCAGCTCCCACCATGTGTGAATGTGTGTGTGAATGGGTGAATTTGGAAATAGTGTCAAAGCGCTTTGAGTACCTTGAAGGTAGAAAAGCGCTATACAAGTATAACCCATTTATCACGGATTTCGCTTGGTAATTATCTCTCAAAATGGCACGGGAATCTATGTGAGATTATATTATTTTAATCACATCTATTTATTCACAAACTTTGTAAGTCTTTTGCTGTCATAAATCAGATATATTTGATAATAGTTTTAATATAGTGGCAACTTTTTTTTCCATTCTACTGGTACTTTAAGTTGAATTGAAGTGGAGTGTAATTGTTTTTTTGACGACACCCAGTGGTCACAATAATTAATTAAATATTAAGCCCATGACACAGTTGAATGATGCTAAGTTTTGTGCTCACGTATGCATACCTGTTGTGTAGCTGCTTTCCCCTTGTAGCCTATAGCCTACCATGTTTACCTTTTATAAATGACCAGAGGTGGGTAGTAACGCGCTACATTTACTCCGTTACATCTACTTGAGTAACTTTTGGGATAAATTGTACTTCTAAGAGTAGTTTTAATGCAACATATTTTTACTTTTACTTGAGTATATTTATAGAGAAGAAACGCTACTTTTACTCCGCTACTTTTATCTACATTCAGCTCGCTACTCGCTACAAATTTTTATCGATCTGTTAATGCACGCTTTGTTTGTTTTGGTCTGTCAGACAGACCTTCATAGTGCCTGCGTTTCAACAAATTCAGTCACTGGTGACGTTCACTCCGTTCCACCAATCAGATGCAGTCACTGGTGATGTTGGACCAATCAAACAGAGCCAGGGGTCACATGACCTGACTTAAACAAGTTGAAAAACTTATTGGGGTGTTACCATTTAGTGGTCAATTGTACGGAATATGTACTGTACTGTGCAATCTACTAATACAAGTTCCAATCAATCAATCAAAAGTGTGAAGGAAAAAAGACCATTTTTTATTTCAACCGTACACCCCGTCAAAAGCCTAAAGACTGACTGCACAGTTCCTGTCTTCACAATAAAAGTGCCGCTCCATCGCGCCTGCGCTTTCAAAATAAGAGTCTCCGAAAGCCTGCGCAAACAAGCTAGCAAGCTACGGAGTTTGCCGCCAATGTATTTCTTGTAAAGTGTATAAAAACGAATATGGAAGCTGGACATATAAGATGCCAAAAACCAACCACTTTCATGTGGTATTAGACAGAAAGGAGGAACTTTTTTTCTCCTCCATTTGAAAACGTGGACGTTTGTCATCACTACTGTCTGATTCCAATCAATGCAAGTCATCAGAATCAGGTAATACACCAACTTATATTCTTGTCTTCATGAAAGAAAGGAATCTATATGTGTTAAACATGCATGTATATTCATTAAAACACTATTAACATGTAAACAAAAACGGCAAAAAATATATATATAAATTATATACTGTATATATCAATGTATGTATATATATATATATATATATATATATATATATATATATATATATATATATATATGTGTGTGTATATATGTATATATGTGTGTGTGTGTGTGTGTATATATATATATATATATATATATATATATATATATATATATATATATATATATATATGATATGTGTGTGTATGTTACTCATCAGTTACTCAGTACTTGAGTAGTTTTTTTACAACATACTTTTTACTTTTACTCAAGTAAATATTTGGGTGACTACTCCTTACTTTTACTTGAGTAATAAATCTCTAAAGTAACAGTACTCTTACTTGAGTACAATTTCTGGCTACTCTACCCACCTCTGTAAATGACTTCACTATACCACAAGGAACGACCAACCTTGTGTGCTTATTGGTGGACTTCTAGATGTTAAGCTTCTAGATGCTAAGCTTTGCACAAGTAAACGCGCTGCAGGATTGGGTGTATCGGAGGGCTTATATTGGACATTTTAGATGCAAGCCGATATAATCCAATACTTTTTTTTTGCAGTTATCGGGCCGATATCCAAATCGAATCGAGACTCTCATGAAATGTGCAGTTGTACCTAAAGTTATGTCCCGTTTGTCCATGTGATTTTTGTCTCTTTGCAGTTTGTGGAGATCAAAGGAAGCGTCTTCAAAAAGTTTGAGAAGAACAACCTTTTCCAGATGTCAAACAGCGGTAAGTGAGCAAAAGATACAAAACGGGGCCAGGGAGGTTACAGACATGTATTACTCTCCTAACTTTAGCTGAAGGTAAATTTCAGAAATCACATGCACGCACACACATGTGCAAAGTAGGTTAATCCAGGATTGATTTTTTGTTTTGTTTTCCACAGATATAAAAGAGAGGTTCACAAACTACATCCTCCTGCTCATCGTCTGCCTGAGAAACATGGAGCAGTTCTCCTGGAACCCCGGTAAATACAGTAGGCAGAGACGCACCTTAATCCGTATTAAATTGGCTAATTAAATGCCAAAAGTGCTGTAAAAAGACTAAGCTCTTTGTGTACCAAACGTACACTATTTGCACAAAACTATTGGGACGGGCCTATTAATCAATCAGACTGAATTTGTCATCTTTAACGGGACATTTTGGACAATCGCATGCGTCCTTTGAACAGTTTGGGGGGAGGTCCATAACCACCTGCTTGGGTGAAATTGGACGTACTAGAAAAGAGATACCCTGGCATTTACTGGTGACTAGAGATGTCCGATAATGGCTTTTTTGCCGATATTCCAATATTGTCCAACTCTTAATTACCGATACCGATATATATACAGTCGTGGAATTAACACATTATTATGCCTAATTTTGTTGTGATGCCCCGCTGGATGCATTGAACAATGTAACTTTACCATGAATTGATTAACGTGGACCCCAACTTAAACAATTTGAAAAACTTATTCGGGTGTTACCATTTAGTGGTCAATTGTACGGAATATGTACTGTACTGTGCAATCTACTACTACAATTTCAATCAATCAATCAAAAACAAGGTTTTCCAAAATAAGAGAACCACTTCAACTCCAGTTATGGAAAAAAGTGCCAACATGGTACTGCCATATTTATTATTGAAGTCACAAAGTGCATTATTTTTTTAAACATGCCTCAAAACAGCAGCTTGGAATTTGGGACATGCTCTCCCTGAGATAATCCTAATACCCATTACAACTATGGGAAATACTATACTTTGACTTTCACAAAGTGCATTATTTTTTTATTTTTTTTAAACATGCCTCAAAACAACAGCTACAAAAACAATGAAGGCACACAGCTTCAGTCCAGAGTATACTAGAGCATTCTTGCCAACCTTGAGACCTCCGAATTCTGGAGATGCGGGTTGGGGGTTGGTGGTAGCGGGGGGTGTATATTGTAGCGTCCCGGAAGAGTTAGTGCTGCAATGGGGTTCTGGGTATTGGTTCTGTTGTGTTTACGTTGTGTTACGGTGCGGATGTTCTTCCGAAATGTGTTTGTCATTTTTGTTTGGTGTGGGTTCACAGTGTGGCGCATATTTGTAACAGTGTTAAAGTTGTTTATACGGCCACCCTCAGTGTGACCTGTATGGTTGTTAATCAAGTATGCCTTGCATTCACTTATGTGTGTGTAAAAGCCGCATATATTATGTGACTAGGCCGGCGCGCTGTTTGTATGGAGGAAAAGCGGACGTGACGACAGGTTGTAGAGGACGCTAAAGGCAGTACCTTTAAGGCACGCCCCCAATATTGTTGTCCGGGTGAAATCGGGAGAAATTCAGGAGAATGGTTGCCCCGGGAGATTTTCGGGAGGGGCACTGAAATTCGGGAGTCTCCAGGGTAAATCGGGAGGGTTGGCAAGTATGGAAATTGGACGTACTCGAAAACAGATACCCTGGCATTTACTGGTGACCACTATGACTTGTCCAGGCAGTTTTCGTCCGTTTTCAATTCCTGTAGTTGATAAGCCAGGTGTCCCAATAGTTTTGTTCGTATACAGTCCCAGGATTATGCTGGCTGACTGGGGCAAACGCGCAGCAAACGTCCAAACCACACGCAAACTGCCAAAACACATACAACTTCACAAAAAAATGCACACAAGTGCGGCGCAAACGCCCAAAACACACATAAATCCCCAAAAGCCAATGGTAGTATACGATGAAACTGAAAGTTAGCATGCAACGAGGAAGTACCCGTCGGTACAAATACTGGAACGATGCGTCAAAGCGGCTATCAACTTGAGCAGGGGGAAGCCGTGTGTATTTACTGCATTAGTGAACTGAGACAAAGGTCTATCAAAGACTCAAATGTTGGGTCCAGTTAATTGCACATTCTGATCTGTCTGATGAAACCCCGCTCAAGATTGTGGCCGTGTTGACGTGCCTGACAAGCCTGAAGGCGGAATCTACGTATTTATATCTGAGTAAGCCGTACCAGTGGCGCTTGGTCTGAGAGGGATATACAAATACATAAGCGGAATGCCCAGAATAAAGTTTTTGGAGTGAAAAAGTACATATTCTGTCTTTGTTAAACTTTTTTCAAACAATATTATTGAGCTACCGATTTATTGAGTCTTGTTTTCCCTGTATTAGATGTGTGTTAGGGGTTTGTGTGTGTTTTAGACGTTGCTGTGCGTTTTGCCTCTGTCGGCCACCGCACAGGGTAAAGCAGTTGAAATACTCTTTAAAAAATGTTTAAAAATCCAGAAATATCCAGGCTCAAATAGGCAGAGATCTCCCTTGACTGATTTGATTTGAAGTATTTAGACTTAGACTTAGACTTCCTTTTTAATGTCATTCAAATTTGAACTTTACAGTACAGATAAGAACAAAATTTTGTTGCATTAGCTCATGGTAGTGCAGGATAAAAAAGCCATAAGGTGCAGATATAATTAAATAGATTACTGTACAGTGATCTATTTTAATTTATTAATAATTAATATATTATAATAATATAATATATAATATATATATATATATATAATAATAATTATTAATAATTTAACACTTTTGCATATGCATCCACGTTTATGGATGTATGTTATATTGTCTTTATATTCCAGCGAGTTAGTCCATTTTTGGGGGGAATTGAGGGGATTATTATGATGCGTTCAAGAGTTTTACAGCCTGAGGGAAGAAGCTGTTACAGAACCTGGAGGTTCTGCTTCGGAGGCTGCGGAACCTCTTTCTAGAGTCCAGCAGGGAAAACAGTCTGTAGTGGGGGTGGGAGGAGTCTCTGCAGATTCTCCGAGCCCTGGTCAGGCAGCGGCTTTTTGCGATCTCCTTGATAGGAGGAAGAGGAGTCCTGATGATCTTTTCCGCCGTCCTCACCACTCTCTGCAGAGACTTCCAGTCTGAGGCACTGCAGGCTCCAGTCCAGACGGAGATGGAGTTGGTCAGCAGGCTCTCTATAGTGTCTCTGTAGAATGGGGGGAGGGAGCTCTGCTCTTTTCATCCGACACAAAAGGTGCATGCGCTGCTGAGCTCTTTTTACAAGAAATGCATTTCTAATGCATCTCTCTTTTTGTCAGATCACTTGTGGGTGCTATTTCCCGACGTCGCCATGGTGATCGCATCTGAGGTGACCGTCGATGTCGTCAAGCACGCGTTTATCACCAAATTCAACGACATCAGTGCTGACGTGAGTCCCTCCCGCATGCTTCCAGCATATCTCTCTGGTGATGTTGGGAAACAAATACAACTCATACTAATACAACTGAGTACTAAGCAACAGTGTTTATATGGGAGATCACTCACAGTGAGATTTTCTCAAATTAAATTGATTGCGTTTATCTTGTCTTCTCAAATAACTGTTCAAAATTATTGTTCAGACAAATCTTTTTTGTGTGAGAAAGATTTTCTTACCCGCTGACACTTCAGCCTTCGTCAAAGCTTTTGTACACAAAAGATTTGTCTGAACACAATAATTTTGAACATATTGAGATTTTCTTTAAAGCTGATTAGGCATTAGGAGTTGGATATCTCTTCGACACAAAAAACACAAAAAAGTCAAAGCCAAACATGTTTAAATTCACCTGCTCCACGTTACGACACTATACTACTTTGTCCTAACGCAACATGTGGAGGCACACTCTCACTTGGGATATGTATCGAATGCGGTACTTTTCTGGCACCGACCAAAACCCGCAGGCCCTACTGAGCACCGATTCACGTCGAATCCAGTGGTGCCATGTTACAGTGCCAACTCATCCGGTTCTTCGCACTTGGCGATCACCGCAGCAGCACGTAGAGCAGACTCATCCAGTCTCCCTCTAGATACATTTGCAATTTTAAATACTGACAAAGCAATTGACTCACAAAATGCTGCAATGTAAGTAAACTAAGGCTCCATTTTCCAAAAAACACGGTAGCTTGATGCTAATATACATTGGCCTTACTATTGACGTGCTACTGATTAGCATTAGCATTTTTTGTAATTTTGTAAGCCCTTAATAAACTATAACTAAGATGTACGTTATAATCAAACAGCTACAATACTTACTGTATTACAGTACTACAGTCTTACAGTAGTGGTATACTTACAGTATAACACTTTTTAGGGCACAACAGAAAAACACACCATTAACTATACACTACTGCCATGTCTTGGACTTGCAACTGTCATTACAACTTAATGTCATACTTGCAAACGAGAACGATATAACCACTGGACACCAGTTCTCATAGTCAGCTCATTTTTAAATGTTGCAATAAAAAAATATTGTATTTATTGTCAAACAATTATTATTTATAAACACGCACAAAAGTACTGAAAATTAGTAACATTGAGTACCAATATTGACTCCCAGGTACTGGGATTTGGTACCATTTCAGTTGAAATGTGAACAGCACCCATCCCTAACTCTCACTGTGACCATCCTGACCTTTCCTGCCCAGCATTCACACTTTCTGTGTCTCCGATAGATAGAAAGAAGCATGGTTATGCAATGGAACCCAGTACCACAGGAAGGGATTAACCCCTTTATCTCCAACACTGTCAAAGCTGATCGCTAAAACTTTGCTGACGAGAAGTTAGTCCTTATGGTGAATCACCTCTCATCCCGACAGAAATAAATACGTTTTTTACTTTTTCTACATGATGATAGCATTATGTGACCTGCAGTATATTTTCCTTATATTTGTCACACACTGAGTTCTGAGTTTTTCCCCTTTTTTGTATTTCATGCCGCAGGTGTACGGAGAGTACCGAGCCAGTCTCGCCTTTGACCTCGTCAGCAGTCGGCAGAAAAATGTACATACCAAAAGTCATCAAGTAGACGGACCCTGTGTGTTGGTCTGTTAATAACATTGTGGGGGGGGCGTGGCTCGGTTGGTAGAGCGGCCGTGCCAGCAACTTCAGGGTTCCAGGTTCGATCCCCGCTTCCACCAACCGAGTCTCTGCCGTTGTGTGCTTGGGCAAGATACTTAATCCACCTGCTCTCAGTGCCACCCACACTGGTTGAAGTGTAACTTAGATAATGGGTTTCACTATGTAAAGCGCTTTGAGTCACTAGAGAAAAGCGCTATATAAATATACTTCCCTTCACTTGTGTGTGTGTGTGTGTGTGTGTGTGTGTGTGTGTGTGTGTGTGTGTGTGTGTGTGTGTGTGTGTGTGTGTGTGTGTGTGTGTGTGTGTGTGTGTGTGTGTGTGTGTGTGTGTGTGTGTGTGTGTGTGTGTGTGTGTGTGTGTGTGTGTGTGTAGGCCTATACAGACTACAGTGACTCTGTCTCCAGAAGAATGGGCTTCATTCCTCTTCCTTTAGCACTGCTGGTTGGTATCCCTGTCTTTTTGACCACGTGTGTTTGTGTATTTCCTGTCACGTGACGCCTATGTTTCTTTCCCCCAGCTGATCCGAGTGGTCAGCAGCTCAGTGAAGATCCAGGGTTCGCTCTCCTTCATATGTGTGCTGCTCTTTTATTTGGGGTAAGTACATTTCAACCTACAGGAGCACATTTTTTAATTATTTACTTTTTTTTAGAATTATTCATTCACCTGAATACACATTGTTTTTTTGAGCAGGCTGATCACCCTGAAGGTGCTCAACAACATAGTTCTGCTCGGCACATCTTGCATGTTTGTCAAAGAGGCCAACATGGAGGAGAAGCTCTTCGACCCGCCGCCTTCTGCCGTCTCCAGCCGCGTCAACTCCAGGGCTAATCGAACCAAAGCAGCGCATACTGCGCCCCAGCAAGGTAGCACAGACAAAGCTCCATCCATCACTTTACCTGTTAATATAATAATAATAATAATAGTAATAATAATGACAATAATAATAATAATGATAATAATGATACCAATAATAATAACAATGTTATAATATTATTTAAAAAGTATGCTATAATATTCCAAATAATAATGTTATGATAATTAAAACAATAATGTTATTATATGACATTTTTGAATAACAATTTTATATTATTAAAAGTTTAAATAAAATGTTTATAATATCAACATTTTAAATAATGATTTTATAATATTAAAATTAAAAATAATTCAGTAGTATTTGTACAATAAATAATTATTGTTTTTTTCAAAATAATAATTGTAATTTATTTAATTCATTATTTGTAATAATAATTGTCTTTATTAGTTACTTTGAAAAATAAACTTTGCTAGTTTGTAGGATTATACAAAAAATATTTCCATGAGCCAAAAACATTTGCCAATCACTTTTTAACTGATGGCAAAATATCAGATTTTCATTTCCACATATAATTTAAAGGGTGTGTGTTTTTGTTTGTTTACTAAATATGTGCAAATAAAGATAAATGATAAATGGGTTATACTTGTATAGCGCTTTTCTACCTTCAAGGTACTCAAAGCGCTTTGACAGTATTTCCACATTCACCCATTCACACACACATTCACACTGATGGCGGGAGCTGCCATGCAAGGCGCTAACCAGCAGCCATCAGGAGCAAGGGTGAAGTGTCTTGCCCAAGGACACAACAGACGTGACTAGGATGGTAAATAAGGTTCACGTGTAGTACAAATACGTTTTCCTTTAAAACAAATTTGTAAATTCAATACGTGTAAATATTACAATACAGTACCAATGTAGTACATGTTTATATATATATATATATATATATATATATATATATATATGTGTGTGTGTATATATGTGTATTCATATATGTGTATGTATATATGTTTACTATATATATATATATATATATATATATATATATATATATATATATATATATATGTGTGTGTGTATATATATATATATATATACATACATATATACATATATATGTGTATATATGTGCATATATGTGTATGTATTTATGTATGTATGTGTATATGTATGTATATATGTGTGTGTATGCATGTACAGTATGTATTTGTGTGTGTATATATATATATATATATATATATATATATATATATATATATATACACATACATACATGCATGCATGCATTGGGTAGTGCCAACAACAAATGTAAACTAAAATGTAAAATACTCAACAAAGGAGGACAATATATTACATTTTCAGAGCAGCATAGAGGTGCATCTGAATACATTAGAATACTGTTTTGTGCAAAAGTTTTACTTCTGTAGTCCAATCAAAAACATATACAGACAGCACCAAGAAATATTGAAAGAAAGTATTTATCATTTCAATGATTGTAGCTTATATCTTAGTAATAGCTTTTGTTTAATTTCTGAGGGTCCTTCCTATCAAGGCTCAACTCTTTCGTTTTTAAACGGCACAATTTTGCTCCTCGCTTTCACCCTTTTCTTCAGAACCTGCCGCAGACAAAGGAGGAATACCCCTGGCGTCGGTCAGCCCTCAGCCCGCACACGTGCCAGAAATCCCCGCCTCCACCGCGCTCCCTAAGAGTGACTCTGACGCTTTCCTCACCACCCCCGACGACGGGGAGGACGACGTCATTAAAATCATCAACACCGACACAGGGCTGGACGAGGACGTGCTCGCGCGTAGAACGCCCAAAAAGGACTTACTGGAGATAGACCGCTTCACCATATGCGGAAACCGCATCGACTGAACGCCACCGGGGGGGCCGGGGGTGGGGTCGTTGACCTGGAGGCGCACCGCGGCTCAGGGTCCCACACACACAGCTGACATAATCAGTATTTATTAATTTATTACTGACAGAAACCAGCCAAGGCATTCAGCTGTTACTATAGGATGTCCCACCAAAGGACCACCGGGCTCGTAGGGCCCGTTTGCCACACGACCACGGGAGCGCGTGGAGTGTCAAGCATCTCGTCGAGAGAAAATGTGAAAATATGCCGAGTGGGTTTGCTGTGCTTTATTACAGCTGCACTGTGTTTGCTCAAACACAATCCACAGATGTCAGCCAGGTACAAAACTTTTTTTTTTTTTCAACTTTGGAAAATTCTTACATTTTAAAGGATTTTTATGGGAATGAAAAAAAAAATCTCTGTTTTTATAGAAAATGTCAGGTGATAGACTCCCAGCTGGAATATTCACGCCGTTACAAGGCTGTCATTTTGAAACCAGTTACTGAGTCGCTGAAGATGACTGCACTGACAACAAACACAGGTGTAAATGTAGCCAAACACCTTTTTAGATCGAATTATGTAGGGTTTATTCTTCTTTAAAAATACCTGCACTCAATTATCATGGCAATGTTTTTTTAAGTTATCAAATGACTGTAATCGCTTGTTTTTTTTAACTTTTGTTTTTTAACTTGCACTCAGTAACTTAATCTTTGCAGCTAAAATCTTTATCATTCAAATAGTGTGTTGCACTTTTTTTTTTTTTACATCCTCATTCTTATTTGTCATGCTTCATATTGGGGTCTATTTAGAGCAGAGGTGTCCAAATTACCAGCCTGCAGCTCTAAATGAATAAAAAAAGGAATTCTAAAGTTTAATTTGAACAGCCTGATTTAGAAAGGAAGAATAAGGCTATTCTGTAATTTTTTTTTTAACACAAAGCTGAAAAGGAGGCTATTTTTTCAGCATATTGTGACACACATTAGCTCGCTTTTTAAGTTTTTTTAATAAACGGTAAAGAATATCAAAATGGCCACTGCATATTTTAATCATTGTGCAGGGGGAAATTTTGGAAACCCCTCTTTTACAGGACAGTAGATCCCGCTACTTGCCAGGGTTTCCTCCCGAACACAAAAAATAGACCCACCCTCAAAATTCCTGTTTTTAAATGTCTAAAAAAAAAAAAACGGGTAATATTCCTCTCACTCTTTTTAACTCTGTGATGCATCATGGTCACTACATTGGACACCCATTCAAAAGCTGATTTTTTTCCCTATCATGAAGTTAAGTCAAAGTTGCTATTGTGTCTTGCCATACCCTGCCACCTGTTGGTCAGCTGTTCTAAATGCAAAAAAAACTGACATTCAGAAGTGCAAAACGGGAGGAATATCTGTCCATTCCTCTTTTTCTAAGAAAGCCATGCAGGTACAAAAGTATAGGAACATCAAGAAACGAATAAGAGTTAACATTTCTAAGCTTTGATTTTGTGTTATGAGGAAATTGTGATGAATTTTGTGTCCACTAAATTGGACATCATGCATCACTGGCTATATTTTGAATGCCATGCATAGTATTGCTGTGAGTTTTGAAGATTCTCAATGTGCAGTAACTTTCTGGCTGCGAATCAATTAATGAATGCTATTAGAATGTAAATGTAGTTTTTATTAGAATATAGGAAGAAAATTTTTTTTTTGTAGTCAGGTTGTTTTGCAATATATTTAACAATATTGAAATATGTGAACATATTTTTAAAGTTAATTAAAAATATTTTATACTATATTGTATTTCTTTTTTTTTTCTTTTTTTTTTTTAGGAAAGTATTTCATCAATTAAACGCATGTTGTCCACCCCAGTGGACATTTTTCAACTCCTTGTTAATAGTATGGTTTTTTTTGGTTTTTTTTATGTTTTCCATGCCAAGAGAGTAATGGTAAAAGGCAAGGCAAGTTTATTTATAGAACACAATTTGTACACAAGACCATTCAAAGTACTTTACAGAAAAGTACAAGCAGGCCAAAAATGAAAATACAAGAATCATAATTAGAATTAAAATCACTTAAGTAAAGTCATTATAAAAACAATTATGATTCACATCAAAGAGTGTAGATAAACTACTTTCAGTTGTCATATGCACAATTAAATAAAAGGGTTTTTAGCTTATCTTCTGGAGGACTATTTCAGATTTGAAGAGCAGTTTCACTATGTTCGATCCTCACTCTGGGCACCAGCAGGAGACCTCTCACTGAGGTTCTCAGAGCTGGAGATGGTTCATATGGTTCTAACTTATCAGAGATGTACTTTGGCACAAGACCATGAACATACTTGTACACAAGCAAAGCTGTTTTAGAGTCTGTTCTCTGAGCAACAGGAAGCCATTGCAGTGGCCAAAGAGGAACTGGACTAATATGGTCGTATTTCCTGGTTCTTGTCAGGACTCGAGCAGCAGCATGGATGTACTGAAGCTGCCCAGTGAGAAGGCCATTACGGTAGTCAGAAAAAGGCATGGGTTAGTCTTTCTACTGTCAGTCTGATTTCGACACTATTCCTCTGATTTTGGCAATGTTTTTATGTGGTCAAAAGCCGCTGATGTTTTTGACTTAACGTGGCTTTTAAAGTTCAAGTCTATGTCCATTATTACCCCGAGATTTCCAACTTAATTAGTAGGTTTCAGTGAGAGAGTTTCAAGGTGACTAATAATAGTGTCTCTTTGCTTCTTTACGCCAAAGACAATCGGTTCACTTTTGTCTGAGTTGAGCTGAAGAAAATAGTTTTGCATCCACACACTGGTCTGTTCTATGCAGCGACAAAGTGAATCAACCTGCCGTCAGTGACACGGAGATCTGAGTGTCATCTGCATAGCTGCGGTATAGGACACATATAAGCTAAGTATTAGCTAGCCTATTGGCAGCATGTACAAGTTGGAACAATAGGGGTCCTAAAGTTGAGCCCTGAGGAACCCCACAGGTCATAGCCATTTCCAAAGTTACCAATTTCATCAAGAATGTCCTGTGATCGCGATAGGACTTGAACAGGCAGCATGTACAGGCTGGAACAATAGGGGTCCTAAAGTTGACCCCTGAGGATTCCCACATTTACCAATTTCATCAAGAATGTCCTGTGATCGCGATAGGACTTGAACCAGTCAAGAACAGAACCGGATATTCCCACCCAGTTTTCTAACCCCTGTAAAACGATAGAATGGTCAACTGTGTCAAAGGCAGCACTCAGATCCAGCAGAACCAAGACTGAGAACTTTCCTGCGCATGTGTTGAGGCGGATATCATTTGTCAATGTATCGCAGGGTTAGATTCAATTTTACACAATACAAAATAAATTGTAGGCGCATAGTATTGACAAAAAGTGAAGTCGGACAACATCACGTCTTGTCAAAGCATCTTCCTGCTGGAAAATGAGTGAAGTGACTTGCGTGAAAAATAGCACCATCAAACCTTTTTGTTTAATTTACCTAAATAATAATTATTTACAATTTAAAACAAATTTGCAAATGTGCGGGGAGTGAAATAGTCGTGGATCTACTGTACTTCCAATATCGTAAAGGTTCTCGGTTTTTTTACATTTATTTTGAAAATAATTCTGCAGTTGCATTTTGGTTGTTTTTTAAAATATTGTTATGGTTTGGACTTGATTCCACTGCCCCAAAAAAATAGTTAGGATGTCATCATTGGAGAGATAATTAAAGTTAAGTTAAAGTACCACTGATAGTCACACACACACTAGGTGTGGTGAAATTACCCTCTGCGTTTGACCCATCCCCTTGTTCCACCCCCTGGGAGGTGAGGGGAGGAGCAGTGAGCAGCAGCGGTGGCCACGCCCGGGAATCATTTTGGTCATTTAACCCCCAATTCCAACCCTTGATACTGAGTGCCAAGCAGGGAGGCAATGGGTCCCATTTTTTTTCAAGTCTTTGGTATGACTCGGAACTCACGACCTACCGATCTCAGGGCGGACACTCTAACCACTCTAAGCATAATCTAAGAAACTTTATTTTCATCCCTTTTCACAGTGAAGGGAAACATTCAGATTGGGTTAGATCTGATTTCAATTCTTAGTTTGAACTGGAAGGCACTCGTATATCATCTTCATGCTTGTGTAACATTCTATACCTCAATAACGCCAATACAATGTACTTATTCATGATCTCATAGGCGCACCATAAACAATGTTGATTAATTATGCCAACTTTTTTTTTTTTTTCTTGATTTGCTTCGTATCATTTCTGTCAGTCTGTGTCACAGCTCTTTTTCGCCACAGAAGGAGGAGAATAAAATAGTTGTTTTGTAATGCCCTTCTGGTGTGTGACGTCTGTGGGAATAGTGGAAGGTTTCATGAATGGTGGTGTGTTCTCCAGGACAAACACGGCACTCTTCTGTTTCTGCTTCAATTTGGAAGGGATTGGGTTTTTGTCATGATACTGTTTAACGTGCACCCCCATAAATATCTGCTTTTGAGTTAAATAATTAGGCTCTAACCTTACATTTTTACAGGATTTGCGGGGTGCAAAAATTGTACAGTTTATTTTAGACTAGAGACGTCCGATAATGGCTTTTTTGCCGATGTCCGATATTCCGATATTGTCCAACTCTTAATTACCGATTCCGATATCAACCAATACCGATATATATAGTTGTGGAATCAACACATTATTATGCCTAATTTTGTTGTGATGCCCCGCTGGATGCATTAAACAATGTAACAAGGTTTTCCAAAATAAATCAACTCAAGTTATGGAAAAAAATACCAACATGGCACTGCCATTTTTATTATTGAAGTCACAAAGTGGGGTAGCGAGGAGTGTATATTGTAGCGTCCCGGAAGAGTTAGTGCTGCAAGGGGTTCTGGGTATTTGTTCTGTTGTGTTTATGTTGTGTTACGGTGCGGATGTTCTCCCGAAATGTGTTTGTCATTCTTGTTTGGTGTGGGTTCACAGTGTGGCGCATATTTGTAACAGTGTTAAAGTTGTTTATATGGCCACCCTCAATGTGACCTGTATGGCTGTTGACCAAGTATGCCTTGCATTCACTTGTGTGTGTGAAAAGCCGTAGATATTGTGTGATTGGGCCGGCACGCAAAGGCAGTGCCTTTAAGGTTTATTGGCGCTCTGTACTTCTCCCTACATCCGTGTACCACTGCGTACAGCGGCGTTTTAGTCATAAATTTTACTTTTTGAAACCGATACCAATAATTTCCGATATTACATTTTAAAGCATTTATCGGCCGATAATATCAGCAGTCCGATATTATCGGACATCTCTATTTTAGACTCAATAATTCTGCCTTTAGAAAGATGATAATTATACATTATACAATAATACATCCTACACATAATTTTTTTTTTTTACAGTAGCTGTGTCCACGTTACAAACTTTTTACCAGTACAAATTGGTATTAAGAGTTGGGAATTGCTGAAAAACTCTAATAATACATTTTGCCAAGAGGATGCTAAGTTTACGTATTGGCATTACCTTTATGTGTTGTTAGCTAATGATAGCGATTTGACTATAACTAACGTTGGCTATCATTGAATGTGTAGCCCAGGGATGTTCAATGAATTGTTTTGGGAGCCACATTTCCCGAAAGCTAATAACCAGGGGGCGGGACTCCTCTCTTTGCTATTAATTTTTTTTTTTATATTCCGGAGAACCAGCATCCTCTACAGTAGACATTTACTTTCTGTTTACTTACACTAATGTCCTAATCACTTGGCCCGGCCACAGGTGTATAAAATCAAGCACTTAGGCATGGAGACTATTTCTACAAACATTTGGGAACGAATGGGCCGCTCTCAGGAGCTCAGTGATCTCCAGCGTGGAACTGTCATAGGACGCCACCTGTGCAACAAATCCAGTCGTAAAATGTCCTCGCTCCTAAATATTTCAAAGTCAACTGTCGGCTTTATTATAGGAAAATGGAAGAGTTTGGGAACAACAGCAACTCAGCCACCAAGTGGTAGGTCACGTAAACTGACAGAGAGTCAAAATCATCCAATTTATTAAACTATCCTCAACACTCATTTGATGATATGTACAATGTTAAATAATTAAGAATACCCATCCATCCATCCATTTTCTACCTCTTTTCCCTTATGGGTCACGGAGGGTGCTGGAGCCTATCTCAGCTGATGATTATCTAAATTGCTCCATGCAGGTTAAAGTTACCTTAAATAGGTTTATCTGTACCCCTAGGGGTATTTTGATTATTGAAACTTAGTATGCAGATACCCTCTTTCTGCTTTACTAGGGTTATTGGCTATGGATTTTCTTAGAAGCACTTGTACTCACTATTGTTTAATAGGTAATTATAGATTGCTTGTAGCAATGTAATTACAAATTTAAGTTCATACTACTCCTGCCAAAATAGCTGTCAACATGATATAGGCGGACCCTCAGAGACTTGCTAACCCTACCCTCATAGTAGGTGGAGCAAAGCGGTGCGCAAAGTACCGGCGGCACATGTAATTGGGCCGCTGGCACATTAACATGGCGCCAGTACGTGGTATAAATGTAACTCACCACAACCAAGCCTCAAAGTAAAGTATGTGTTTCTCAATGTAAAGTGTGTGGACACAAATGTGAAATAGCACAATATAAATATCACAATGCAGCTTTAATTTCATTTGTACTTTGATTTTATTGATTGTTTAGTTAAGAAACATATTCACCATCATTTTAGCGCAACATAATTGTATGTTCATTTATTTGTTGTCAGTTATTTATGAGTCCCTTCTAATGCAGTATATCTGGTTAGTACTTATTCTTCTAATCAGCCTGACCTAAGCCTATAAGGTTTATATATTAAAACTAATAAAAAATATGTATGATTAACACATGGTGTAGGTTAGATATAATTATTGAATAAGATTAAAATCAAGAGTAATATTACTAATTCAGTGTTAATATTCGAGTGGGCTCCTATATATTGGAAAAAGTTGGGCCCTGACGTCAAAAACGTTAAGAAGGCAGAAATATAAATCTGATTAAAAAAACGATAAGTTAGATATATGATTTAACTTGTATTCAAACAAAATGATTTTTGTCTTTATCTCCTCCCTCCCAAAAAAACATTTATTTATTTATGTTGTTTTTTTGACAGGGACAGTACAATTAAACAGTGCTACCCACAGGTAACCGATGTCAAAGTACATAGGACTTCTATCCATCCATCCATCATCCATTTTCTACCGCTTGTCTCTTTTTTGGGGTCACGGGGGGTGCTGGAGCCTATCTCAGCTGCATTCGGGCGGAAGGCAGCTCATCACAGAGCCAACACAGATAGACAACATTCACACTCACATTCACACACTAGGGCCAATTTAGTGTTGCCAATCAACTTATCCCCAGGTGCATGTTTTTGGCGGTGGGAGGAAGCCGGAGCACCGGGAGGGAACCCACACAATCACGGGGAGAACATGCAAACTCTACACAGAAAGATCCCGAGCCCGGGATTGAACGCAGGACTACTCAGGACCCTCGTATTGTGAGGCACATGCACTAACCCCTGTTCCACCGTGCTGCCCATAGGACTTCTAGCCACAGGCTAATTTGCAACTCTTGTCCCTGGTTAGGCTTTTTAAAAAAAAGTTGAGAAAAGTGTAAAACACATACAAAAAGATTAAGATAAGTACAACAATAAAAACATATTGAAAATAATTGGCCTCATTTGTCCACACTACATGTATAAAAAAAGAGCGGTAAAGCTCAAGGGAGCGTCGACAAATATCCCCTGTGTCGATTATTTTATATAGAAACTATCAAATAAATTAATGACATGCTTTTTAAATGTTCATTGTTTTTTAGCCATGTTTTTTAGTTTGATAGGTTTTTTTGCCCCCCCAGCTGTTAACTTTCTACGTTAAATCTTCCCCGGAGCTCCTATTGCCACCCTGTCTCTCCCCGCCCTCCTGCTTGCCTGACAAGTGGATTAGCGCTCAGCCGGCCGGTGAGTGACAAGCGGCCACATCCTGTTCAGTCCACCCCGCTAGACGTGTGAGGTCCCCGAGGGAAGATGCGCGTCAAGAGTCCGAACGGAGTGGACCGGAGCTAAGGAGAGTCCACTGGTGGAAAGTTACACCGCTGGTCGTCCGGTACTAGGACGGAGCCGACAGGTGTTTTCTCTATCTTCTATTTGGACCTTTTAATCCCCCTTTTCCCGTCCGAGCCATGCCGTGGACACGGTGGCTCTTACTGCTACTCTGCTGGGGGGCCACCAGCGGCCAGTATCAGCAGCGGCAGCCGGAGGTGGATGACTTGTCCCCGGCTGTGGTGCGAGCGGACTCCCGCAGGCAGCGCTCGCCTCCGCCGGTGGAGCCGCTGGATTTTGGGTTCGTCCCCGCGGCTGTATATGATACACATGCTTACTACGAACCAGGGGCCATTGGGATCCTCTTCCACATGGTTCACGCCTTTCTTTACGTTATTCAACCCAACTCCTTCCCCCAAGGTAAGCTTAATTATCTCTTGACATTTTTTAAATTATACATCAAAGGTGTCCAAACTTTTTCCAACAAGGGCTTAAATGCAGTGGCCATTTTGATATCTAAAAAAAAATGCTAAAACCAATTATTAATTATGTTTAAAGTCAAAACTGGGTGTTCACATTTGTATTATTAGCAGTGTTGGGTTAGTTACTGAAAACCAGTAACTAGTTACAGTTACTAGTTACTTTATTTCAAAAGTAATTCAGTTACTAACTCAGTTACTTACACCAAAAACTAATGCGTTACTGTGAAAAGTAACTATTTAGTTACTTATATTTTTTTTATTTTTTTTATTTTTTTAAGGCCCCTTTTAATGCCGTTTTAGCCTTCATTTCAGTACTGTTATTGCACTGGAGAATAATACAATCTGTTGATCAACTTGACATGCATTTGCATCACTGAACTCTGCTAAGCAATGTGGTCTACATACAACACACAAAGACAAAGATATGTTTCAAAGGGCCAATTTGTTTCAGGCCAGAACAAATTGACAAAACTATTTTAAATAGCTGCATACATACATAAGTAACAAACAGCATAATAACAACATAGCTGTAAACCAAGGAAGGCACACACTACATACACAAAGCCTCCTAACCAGGCGTTTTTTTTTCTCTCAAGGAATTCTGAAATAAAATCATGTCTGAAGCCCAGAACACTCTACACCACGGGTCACCAACCTTTTTGAAACCAAGAGCTACTTCTTGGGTACTGATTAATGCGAAGGGCTACCGGTTTGATACACACTTAAATAAATTGCCAGAAATAGCCAATTTACTCAATTTACCTTTAACTCTATGTTATTATTAATAATTAATTATATTTATCTTTGTGGAAACACTGTTCATCTTAATGATTTCTCACAATAAATATATATAGAAACAGATAAATATCAATATGCAACACTTTATTTTTATATTTTCTCGAAGTGCAAATTTTTCAAATTGAACATTTTCAAATGATCACTTCTAAGACAGTCTTGTAAAATCACAATATCCCATTTTAACTAGCTAGCCATTAAAAATTTTTAGCAAATCATGAATTACTTTGCACCATGTTTGTACAAATAATAACTCATGTAAAATACAAAAGTCAACTCTCAAATTTTTAAATAAATCATGTCACACTTTGAACTGGACACCAAATCTGCTGTCTCTTTCTTTGTCAGTTAGTGAAGACCAAGTCTTTAAAATATTTTCTTGGATTTTCAAATTCTATTTGAGTTTTATCTCTCTTAGAATTAAAAATGTCGAGCAAAGCGAGACCAGCTTGCTAGTAAATAATAAAAATTTAAAAAATAGAGGCAGCTCACTGGTAAGTGCTGCTATTTGAGCTATTTTTAGAACAGGCCAGCGGGCTACTCATCTGGTCCTTACGGGCGACCTGGTGCCCGTGGGCACAGCGTTGGTGACCCCTGCTCTACACATTTTTCCAGTTTTAGTTTAGAGATAAGGAAAGATTGGCCTGGCCCACTAGCATCCCTCTTTATGTTTGTGAACTTTATAGTCTATACATTTAGAGTGATGTGATAATCAAACACTCTAGAAGTCTAGAATGAAAGAGCAACAGTATATAAGAGAATTGACAGAGTGTGTACCTTCAGTGCGCAGTGCCTCGTTAAAATCCAGCCGCTGTTGCTTAGGAGGTGAAGTGTGTCTCTCTTTACTAGCTTCGTCGAAGCATGTTGCTTTTGTAGCTGTTTCAGCAGATTTGAATTGCTAGGATAGGATCTTTGATTCAAGACACAACTTACATTTAACTAAAATGTTCTTTTCTTTGTGGTCGACAAAAGAAAAGTAGTGAGAATATCTCCATGTTAAGAAACTCGGCTTCGGGCTTTGCAATGTCTTGTTAGTAAACACAGACACGCCCCCTCCCACACACAGACATACACACAGACAGTGCGCGGCACATTCACAAGGACGACACCGCAGCAATAAATCACTCTCAGATCTTCTCAGTTTCTAGCCGATACTACATAAAAAATAACGTAAAATAACGCAGTAACGCATCATGTAGTAACGGTAACTGAGTAACTGAATATAAAAAATAACGCGTTAGATTACTATTTACCGCCGGAAGTAACGGCGTTACAGTAACGCGTTAGTCCCAACACTGATTATTAGTTGACTATGTGTGTTGTTATTAGTTATGAGTAACAAATTGTTAGATTTTTCTCATTTTTGCTCTTTTTTTTAATACATATTTACTATTGTTATTTCCCGACAATATTCTGCGGGCCAACCAAACCCGAGGTGCATGCCGCACTTTAAACACCCGTAGCTAAAACACTCATTAATCACTGTCAATGCAATGAGCTCCAAAACAATAATGATGATACCAGTGGCGGGCCGTGCGTTTCCCACCTAGGCCTTCAGTGATGTCCGACTTTAATGATTACCTCTCAAAATAGCATAATTGATGTCACCCCATGACCATTGCTGGAGAAATACTATACGGGAACACATTTACGCCCTGCTGGGCATTGAACCACATCAACAGAGTACAAAACGGGATATTTTCTGGCGTATTTAAAAATCAATTCAAACGCATCAGCAATTAAAACATATATTATGTGGTACCGTCAAAATTAAAATAGCAAAAAACATATTAAAAGTGAAAAAATACAATATTTGAACTCACAATTAGTAGGACCTTTTCGACGCCGTATAAGCCAGTGGTACCCCTTGTCGTCGGCTTACTCGAGTGGAAATGGCGAGCATTTGATCGCCAGAACAGCTGAGCTAGCTTCCGGGGTTGGCCGAGATGTACTTTCTCTTTAAATATCCTTCTTGAAAATGGCCATGCAAATATATATCTGCCACCTAATCAACGTTTTGGTCTCCTTCTCTGCTTTCCGAGTCTGGCTACAGTGCAACACTTCTTGCTTCCTGCTAAGTTGCAACTTGTGATTGGATACTCACTTTGGAATGACAAGTGAGTATCCAATCACAGTCTCGTTAACATCAGGCTACCTAGGTAGGCAACTGTCAACAACTTGTGATCTGATTGGCTATCGCAACCGTCTATCAACTCTGTGTTCTCACATTCATCCGCTAACGGTCCCGATGAGTATCCAATCACAGGACGCGTAAACGTCCCGTTCAACGTGAGGCCATCTAGAAGGCCTTACTGACAACAACTCGTGATCTGATTGGCTATCGCAACTGTCAATCAACTGTATGTCCCAGTTCACTTACAGTGATTGATTCTGAAGGCCTCTGGCAGATTTGGTACAACATGGCAACATAAGCTAGCTGAATTCTGATTGGATACAAACTAAAACTAAAAACAACAGCACTGCAAGGGGCATAATATGACATGAAGAGAATATACTTTTAGATATTTAGGGAAGGTAAATAAAAAAAATATTATTATGATCATGATTTCTGGTTATGTTAGGCCAGCAGAGAAGGCCTTCCTGGCCCTGACGGAACACCACTGGATGATACATGTTTACACAGGTCGTGGTAAAATAAAATTTTTGACGCGCAGATAGTATTTAAAGGCAGCCAAATGCACGACTAGTTTGAGTCAGAGTTCTGTTTAGCGGCTATCCCAGAATCCAACGGGACACTTCAAATCAGAATCAGCTTGATTGGCCAAGCATGTTTAACACACACAACAAGTGACTTGGTAGACTATGCTCTCTTTGTTCTCTTTGGAATTTGCCCAATTTGTGACGTCAGCTTATTATCCATATACGGCAAATTTTTACCTGAAGAGCATTGCGCGAGTCCACCATTGTAGTCGAACGTTTCTTTATCCTCTTGTTGTGGGGCAGACTGGCTCGTACATGCACATATATCCTCCGCTGTTGTATAATAATAATATAAAGTAGTGTATAGTTCTAACTTATATCGGTCAATATAGACTCCATATAGGATCGATTTTATTTCAGTGCATCTTGAAGAGATGGTCAGAAGATGGTCTGTAAAACATAATCTATGCAAAAATTTGACCAGAGAACCACCATTACATGTTACGTAGACCACAAGAAAGTGTTTTAAATGTAGATAAAAAAGCTTTAAAGCCTTGATGCGTATTTTAGGAAAAGTTGTTTGACTAAACAAAGATTTTTTTTAGCTTGTCATAACCATAGTTTTTTTTTTGCAAATAAATGGACATCTTTAACATTGAAATTAAATTTTAACAAGTGTTTATTAATAAAAGAACAAAACGAAACAAACAATTCTCCGCTGTTAGCCGCCACACAGATCAGGGCACCCACACACCTGCGCTCTATTGGAAACCGTGTCCTCGTATTTAAAGTTCCGGACACTCCATGCGGTTCGGATAGGATACAGTTTTTATTAGTTGCACTCATTGAACGAGTAATAGAAGCAACAGAATATAAATCAAAGTATTTTTCTAATAAAATTAAGTGTTGCAGCCTGGCCATGAGGATTCAATCCCAGGATGTCTGTTTACCAGCCTAGCACTAACACGTGCGCGCCACAGGGAACAGCAAAAATACCCGGGAACATTTGTCATTCTATTACTAACAGTGATGGAGCAGGAAGGGGCTAGAAATTTGTTTGCAGTAAAATTTCATACGAAGCACCCTGTCTATCATTAATTGATATTTTACATGCATTTATGTACGCAAAATGGGGGTGGCACCGATAAAGATGTTATTGTTGTTGTTTTCCTCGTCACACACAATATTGACAGCGACTTTGAAGCTTCTCTCCTGTATAAAATGACCTGTTGGACATCTAAGCCAAACAACAAAGTCCAAAAACTTACTGAACCAACAAAAGGGCACCTGCTATTTAAACAAGGATGCTGCCTTTTTTCTCCCTCTCTTAACTAAAAGTAGACAATGCCACACAATGTCGCCTCCAATACAGAGTCCATTAACTGTATTTGTAAATATATGCCAGCCGACCATAACATTAGGCAGACAATACTAATCTCTATGAGAATGTGCCTGTACAATAATTGTAAATACATGTATGTAGACAACTGGCATTGTACGAATGTGTGTATCACTGTTCTGTCTATGCAGAGAAAGTCATAGTAAAATGTATATTGACAATGACATCAACACACAGCGGTATCATTCCTGGTAGTGTAATGGTACACGCGTCTGCTTTCCATAGCAGAGGGTATGGGATTGATACCTGGCCAGAGTTGGTTCGGTAAAAACTAAGCCAAAACCAGTCATGTGGTTGACGACTCCTGATAGGGAAAAGCCATACATGGTGTAGTGGGAAATCAGCATACATTTACAGCGATATCCGATATGTGAAAGGAAAAAAACAAACACCTACATCATCCATCCATCCATCCATTTTCTACCGCTTGTCCTTTTTGAGGTCGCGGGGGTTGCTGGAGCCTATCTCATCTTGTCATCTTGTAAACCAAAGAAAGGGAATCTTTGTATAAAAGGGGACCTGTTATGCAAAACCAACTTTTCTTACCGAGTGGTACCTGTTTTTGTGTATTTGAGCTCTGCTTAAGTCCCGACAATTTGAAATCAAACCTCGGAGGCATAGCGGAGATATTTCTAAAACAATCTTGCCTTCCTTCATACTTTCTCCAAACGAGCCATTTTGGGAATTTTCCCCACTTGTGACGTCAGCCGATATCTCCATATATGGTAGAAATGTACCCAAAGTGCTTTGCGTGAGTCATTGCAGTCTTTGCTGTAGTCAATAAGCTGTTTCTTTTTCTCTATCCTCTTGTTGTGGGGCAGACTGGCTCGTACATGCACATGCATCCTACCCTGTTGCCTTTGCTAATACAAAGTAGCGTATAGTTCAAACTTATATCTGTCAGTAGACTCGCTATGGAAGCGCTAAAAACTACAACTTGGATGACGGGGAGATTACGCTGCCGAAGTGGAAGCACGTAAATAAGACCGCCCACAAAACGGCACATCCTGAAGAGACGGTCAGAAAGCGGCTTGTAAATGGCTTATAAAACATTTTTGACCAAAGCACCACCATCACATGTTATGTAGACCACAAGGAAACGTTTTAAATGTAGAAAAAAAATTATAATATGAACCCTTTTAAACAGTTGAGGCATTAAAAACATTATTAAAAATAATACAGCACTCCGATAGCCCTGATATTTCCAAAAGTTTTATTATGTTATGTGTAATACGGTAGCAATAGCACATGATTTTACTGGTTATATATAGCTGCATGGCAATGACAGTACATGGAGGAGAATATTAAATACAAACCCCAAAACCAGCGAAGTTGGCACGTTGTGTAAATCGTAAATAAAAACAGAATACAATGATTTGCAAATCCTTTTCAACTTATATTCAATTGAATAGACTGCAAAGACAAGATACTTAACGTTCAAACTGGAAAGCTTTGTTATTTTTTGCAAATATTAGCTCATTTGGAATTTGATGCCGGCAACATATTTCAAAAAAGCTGGCACCAGTGGCAAAAAAGACAAAAAAAGTTGAGAAATGCTCATCAAACATTTATTTCAATCAATCAATCAATCAATCTTTATTTATATAGCCCTAAATCACAAGTGTCTCAAAGGGCTGCACAAGCCACAACGACATCCTCGGTACAAAGCCCACATAAGGGCAAGAAAAAACTCACCCCAGTGGTACGTCGATGTGAATGACTATGAGAAACCTTGGAGAGGACCGCATATGTGGGTAACCCCCCCCCCCCTCTAGGGGAGACCGAATGCAATGGATGTCGAGTGGGTCTGACATAATATTGTGAGAGTCCAGTCCATAGTGGATCCAACATAATAGTAAGAGTCCAGTCCATAGTGGGGTCAGCAGGACACCATCCCGAGCGGAGACGGGTCAGCAGCGCAGAGATGTTCCCAACCGATGCACAGGCGAACGGTCCACCCCGGGTCCCGACTCTGGACAGCCAGCACTTCATCCATGGCCACCGGACTTTGAATTGAATATAAGTTGAAAAAGATTTGCAAATCATTGTATTCTGTTTTTATTTACGATTTACACAACGTGCCAACTTCACTGGTTTTGGGTTTTGTACTTGATTTTGCCATATTATTTTGCTTATTTATTGATACTGTATGGATATGAAATCTAAAGAACTACCGTTTAATTAGTTTATTTTATCCAATAGAGGAAAGTGTTTGTGGTTGTACACCACAAGAACCACAATCTTGTTATTAAGCAAATTGTCAAATAATACCTCTATCTTTAGGAGAACTTGTGCATGAGAACGCCAAGGTGTGAAATGAATGTGCACGATACGATCTTTGTGATAGCACGTTGATCTCATAAACTACTGTTATGAGCAGATTATTGCGAGTAGCAGATCAATAGTCTTGCCTAACCCTTGTTGTCTTAGAAGATGGTCACATGACTGTCTGGTAACGCCACAGGAAACGCGCCCTACGTTTTTGTTTGTGATGGCTCCTCGAGCAGTCACGTTGGAGGGTTGGCGCAGTGCAATAGGATTGTAGGATTTTAAGTTCGCTGCCATTTTGGTGCGCAGAGGTTATGGCTGTGGGGCTGGGTAATCAATTAGCAGATCAGCGATTAGAGGGAGGCTTTCTCAGTCACCTGCATCACTGCATAAGACCTTAATCCACCTGGACCATATGCTCCTACTGCCAGGGACTCGCCACTCTCCACCGGGATGGGTCCCCGGGACTCGCGGGTGGAGGTGTACTCAAACCTGAAAGGGAAAATGGGTAAAAGTTGTCTCGGGCGGAATGTGCTATCTTCCAGCTAAAACAGACCAAAAATTGCTGTTTACAAACAGAACTATGCAAAACAAACGAGCATATGTGAAGAAAATGTCAGAGTAGAGAACAGACCTTCCCTAAGGCCAAACTGAGGTGGAAAAAATGGCGTGAAGGATGGTGATATCATTATTTAAGGCTTAAAGGACCCATAGCATCCAGATGACCAAACTTTTAGTAACAAGTTGTCTTTATGTACTTTTTGCTCCTGGCAGTCATTTCCAATATTATCAATCAGTTTTTGACTAATGTGTAGATAACTAACTGTACTTGGAACACCCTCGTTCAATCGCCAGACTCCATATGCCGCGCCCTCTTGGTGTGACGTCATCTAAAGCAGTGGTCCCCCACCATCGGTCCAGGGACCGGTACCGGTCCGTGACGTACTTGCTACCGGGCCGCACAGAAACATTAATTAATTCATAAACTACCGCATTTTCTCCCACTTAACTTTTGCCTCTCCCCTAGTAAACACCCCAATAAGCTTGTTAATAGATGTATATTACAACTCCTTTGTTGTAGTACATGGGACAATGCACATCCATCCATCCATTTTCTACCGCTTATTCCCTTTGGAGCCTATCTCAGCTACAATCAATGCACATTAATCTAATAAATGTAAACAAATTGCAGCCAAAGGCAATTTTTTTTGCTGTTTTTATCTGCCACACGTAGAAAGCCGGTCTGTCAAAATAATGCATACATTAATCCGGTCCATGGTGGAAAAAAGGTTGGGGAACGCTGATCTAAAAGTTAAAGTAAGTTAAAGTTAAAGTACCAATGATTGTCACACACACACTAGGTGTGGAGAAATTATTCTCTGCATTTGACCCATCACCCTTGATCACCCCCTGGGAGGTGAGGGGAGCAGTGGGCAGCAGCGGTGGCCGCGCCCGGGAATCAATTTTGGCGATTTAACCCCCAATTCCAACCCTTGATGCTGAGTGCCAAGCAGGGAGGTAATGGGTCCCATTTTTATAGTCTTTGGTATGACTCGGCCAGGGTTTGAACTCCCAACCTACCGATCTCAGGGCCGACACTCTAACCACTAGGCCACTGAGTAGGACTGAACTGGAGCCCATTTCCTCGCATGGAAAGTGTGGATAAATGCACAGAAAAACTATTATTTTTATCACCTATTTGCATGATTTTGTCAAAATTTATAGTACATTGTTTTAATTTATTCCATTATTGGTTGTGATGGTTACCGTTCACTTTTGAACCGATACAGTACCAATTCCCGGTACCTGGGAATCGATACCTGTACTCAACGGTAACAACTTTCTGTACTTTAGTGTGTGTTGATAAATATTATTGTTTTTGAAAAAAAAGTCTTATTTTTTATTGCAACATTTAAAAATGAGCCTATTATGATAACTGCTGTCAAGTTGTTATATCGTTACATTACGTTGCAATTACAGTTGTAGTGTATAGTTTATGGTGTGTTTTTTTTTTTTTGCAACCTAAAGCGTGTTAATACTGTAAGTATTGTACTTATTACGCACCAGCTTATTGATTATAACTTGCATTCCAGTTGTAGTTTTCAGTGACAAATTTGGAGATGTTAAAATCGCTATGTAAAATCGCTAATGCTAATAAGTAGGATGACAAGAGCGAAGCCAATGTACCGTATTTTTCAGACTATAAGTCGCAGTTTTTTTCATAGTTTGGCCGGGCTCCAGTGCGACTTATATGTTTTTTTCCTTTTTTATTATGCATTTTCGGCAGGTGCGACTTATACTCCGGTGCGACTTATACTCCGAAAAATACGGTATATTAGCATCAGGCTAGCGCATTTTTGGAAAAATGGAAAAGTTCTTTACTTATTTTGGTGTGTTTTTTTGAGTCTATTTGTTTGTTGGCTTTGAAAAAATTGCAACATTACCAAGAGGTAGTTTGACTGAGTCCGCTCTCGGTGCTGCTGAAGTGATCGCCAAGTGCCGTAGTGCAAAAGACCGGCGGAGTTGCCAACCGGGTGTGACGTCACGTGCAACCCAGGTACCGTAACATGGCACCTTTGGATTTTACATGAATCCAGATTTGGTCAGTGCCAAAAAAAGTACCCGATTCGTTACCCGTCCCCAGTTGGTAGATAACTGACTGTACTTAGAACACCCTTTTTCCATCACCAGACTCAATATGTCGCCCCCTCTTGGTGTAATGTCATCTACAGAACTGGAGCCCATTCCCCTGTATAGACAGTGTGGACACTTGCATGTAAAACTATTATTTTTATCACTTTATTTCATGTTTTTGTCCCACTGATTACTGAAAAACAGAGTTATTATATTATGAGTAAAAAAGAGGGAGTAAAAAAAAATGCCATCTCTATCATCTCCTTTTCCGCCTGTGTTTCCTCATGATTCTTCAGCATTTATTTTAGCTTTATGAGGAAAACATCAGTAGAAGAGGACACAAAATAAAATACCAGCGGCTTACTTTCTTCTTCGCTCGTTTTTGAGCACTTGGTGTGATCCTTTTTCTCCATTTATGTGCTGGTTCTGACTCAGTCTTCCTCCCCTAGAGGGTGCTCCTCATTTTTATTTTTTTTTTGCCTTGAGGCTTTAAATTGTTTCCATCCAAACAAAAAAAAACACCTCGTTTGGACTGTCCCATTTTGCGCAAGTCAATTTGACTGGAGAGTGGCCCACCTCCTTACACATTTTTTTAACCATATCAATCATATAAATTATTGTTTTATGATGTAAAGCAGAGATTATCAAATTGTGGTACGTGTACCACTAGTGGTTCGCCAAATAATCACTTGATTAAAGTACAGTGTTTTATTTTCCTATATTCAAACACAGTCTTGGCATGACGTTGAAGTGCATCCGGCAGTGGAGGCTCCTCTATGGTGTCTTGGGGCACTAGGAGGTTAACCCCTTTACTACTGTTACCCCAGGTGGCCCTTGGCAAAGGCCTAGTACCTGATTGCCCCCTAGCCAGGGATACGGTGAAGACCTCAATGGCGGAGCAGGCGGAAGACGGTAGATTTAAGAACTACCACAAACGGCTGCGATGGCGGAAGAAGGCTGCAGCAGAAAAGGGTCCCCAGTCGTCTTGGACTCCATGCCACTGGACCCTGACCCGTTTCTGTCAAGGATCGTGTGGTGACTGTCTGTGCACCAGTCTCCACACGTTAAACAAAGTCACGCACAGGCATCCTCCATAAAGGGATACACCCCTACCAGGAGTATCGTCATACTCGTTCGAGTAACCGCCGATGATGATGACTGTTCAAACTGTGTGTAATGTTACAGTGGCCAAAAATGTTAAATATACCTGATAAATACAACCACAGCTGTTGGTCGTTATGGTGGCACTGATGTAAAGTAATCGGGACTGTTATCCAGACGTAAACACAAAATAAACATGCAAATTCGTGCTTTTCTTTGGCTCGTGGAGATATCTGTTTTTATAGTAGCTATAATAGAACGTGAGCCGTAGCTGACGATTTATGCACACCTGTATTGACAATTTTACTGTAAGCATTTAGTCATACAACAAATTGGTGAAATCTTATGCAAATCATCTCCGAATTTACAAGGAGAGAGGAGTCTACTTCATTGTCAACTCATTGGTTCGCCAGTGGCCACCACCCCCACCTCCCGTTCCCCTACCCCTCAAATCCGCGGGAAGGTTTCGTTTGCAGAAAAGAGGCGTTTTTTGGTGTCTTTCGCTGTGTGAGGAGTCTTATCCCTCTGATAACACACAGGCTAGATTAGAGGATAAGCATGCGTGGGGCTAATGCTAACCTGCTGCCACTGTTGCTTGTACAGATGGCATTATCACACACACACACATACACACACACAACACAAGTTCTACAGAATATGGGTCACAGTTAATTTACTATTTGACTTAATTACTCTGTTGTTGACAGGGGTGGCATCGTGATGTAGTGGTTTGCGCCGTACCTCAAATAGACGCCTGGTAATCTATGCAGTTGAGCAAACCTATGCAGTAATAGTATCTGCTGTACAATGTCAATTACCGCTATAACTCGGTGTCTTCCTTGATTCAACATGAGGTCTGCCTGAGGTCACAGAAATGCTTCCCGAGGTTGCGTAAGGTCTGGTGGACATCTTTCGGTAATCTGTCAGAGCAGGATTGTACCTGCCTATATTTACATGTTACTGGAAGACGACAGCGCTGGGCTGTGTATGTCTCAGAAGTTCTTATAGGTCTGTTTGTTCTGTCACAGGTCTTATGTGGGCTTTACAGCTATGTCTAAAGTTCCCCTCAGGGCATACAAGAGCTAATCTCAAACTTCACACAGAAGAAAAATAGAAATAAACTACATTTGTTGAATAGAAAATCACTTATGCCAGTCCCAATATACCAGGGGTGTCCATTGTCCTCCATCCATCCATCTATCTTCTTCCGTTTATCCAAGGTGGGAAGCCCAGACTTTCCTCTCCTCAGCCACTTTGTCCATCTCCTCCCAGGTGATCCTAAAGTGTTCCCAGGCCAGCTGGGAGACATAGTTCCCCCAGCGTGTCCGAGGGAGACGTTAAGGGGGGGCATCCTGATCAGATGCCCGAACCACTTCAGCTGGCTCCTCTTGATGTGGAGGAGCAGAGGCTTTACTCTGAGCTCTTCCCGAATGACACAGCTTGTTACCCTATCTCCAAGGGAGAGCCCCGCCACCCGACGGAGGAAACTCATTTTGGCCGCTTCTACCTGTGATCTTGTCCTTTTGGTCATAACCCAAAGCTCATGGCCATAGATGAGGATAGCAACTTAGATCGACCGGTAAATTCAGAGTTTTGCCCTCTGGCTCAGCTCCTTCTTCACCACAACGGATCGATACGGGGTCCGCATTACTGCATACGCCGCACCGATCCGCCTGTCGATCTCACGATCCAGTTTTCCTTAACTCGTGAACAAGACTCCGAGGGTCTTGATCTCCTCCACTTGGGGCAAAATCTCCTCCCCAACCCGGAGATGGACCTCCACTCTTTTCCAGGCAAGAACCAAAGTGCAAAGTGCTCATTTATCTAAAATTACTGTTGCAATGTTGAGCTAACAAAATCTAGTCAGACACATTTAACTCTTGATTGGTAATCCGCAAACCAATCACTAACTTGTAATTGCATTCGAAGTAGAGTCTGACAATGTAGTGGAAATGGTGGAAGGTTATAACTCAACATACCAGTTTAACTCACTGTGTCATAAAATGGCATAGTGCTTTTCTGTCATGTCTGGGCATCCAGGATTGACAGTTTAGCCTGTTGGCTGTGGAACTCAAATGAAGGTGAGCGGCTGCGCGTCTCCCTTCCAATACTCACCTGAGCGGGCGACTCGCCCCATGGTGCTTTCAAAGCATGGATGCTTGCGGCGTTTCGAATTGGGTTGTTGTAGTTTTTCTTATACTGTGGAGTGTTTGCAGAGCATTTGGTTTGGGCAGCACATGGTATGTCTTCCTCTGATGAGTTAAGAAGACACATGTTTGTTTACACTGTGAGGTCCGGTGAACTTAGGGGCAGTTTGGAACCTCTACGAGGTAGGAGCATTTTAATTTGTTGACCCTAACCTTCCTACAGAACAGTATGGGTAATCTCTCTTCATTGGGGCATTTTTTAAAATGTTTTATCCGTTATCAGAGCTATTTTTTAGGCATCGTTTCTTTTGCAGGTCAATTCCGATGTTGTTACCCATATTTTTTTAATTTATCTTTTAGCCTTTATTTAACCAGGTAAAAATCCCATTGAGATCAAATATCTCTTTTCCAAGGGAGACCTGGCCAAGAGGGCAGTACAACATTAAAACTTGCTCACATGACACATGTGCATACAGACAAGGTAGACTGAAGTCCTTTCACAGAAGCTTTAAACTCATTCAATGTAACAAGGGTTTGAAGTTTAATATTCGATTGTAGGTTATTCCAAGCCATCGGTGCTGAAAACCTAAATGCTTTCTTGCCCAGTTCAGTTCTTACTTTGGGGATGACAAATTGCAGAACATTCATTGAACGAAGATTGTGACTTCCTTGTTTCTTTGTTAAAAGACAAGACAGATAAGATGGAGTGATACCCAGAATGGTTTTGTAGATGAAAACATACCAATGATTGAGGCGTCGAGCACATAAAGATGTCCAGTTAACCATTGAGTATAATACGCAATGGTGAGTAAGGGGAGCGCAGTTGGTGATTAATCTCAGTGCCCCGTGGTACACACTATCCAGCTTGTGGAGACAACCAGCAGTAGCATTCATGTACAACACATCTCCAAAGTCAATAACAGGTAAAAAGGTTGTTTCCACCAATAATCGACCTGTATCAGATTTTTTCAAGTCAATGTGAACAGTGCAATTCAGAATTTTTCCTATCCGACACAGGCCTCTTTCGTATGTGGAAATAAATCGGATGTACAGTATATGCGATGCGTCCTCAATGTGAATGCTGCCATGCTCAGGTCGCATTCATCCGACCAGAACGTCATCAAAAAGCGATAAGCGTCATAATTATTCGCCAAAACAGACGGTTGCAATATAAATAGTTGACAAATAAGCAGAAAACTGGTAAAAATAATATGTTTTAGGAACTAACATAAAAGTTTTACCACTCCAGGTTCAGACTGCGCAGACATCGAAGCAATATGTCCTGTAAAACTGCCAGAGCCAGAATAATTTTCCTCTTCCTTCTTAATCTTCTACACACAGTAATTTGGTTCAAAAAATGTTGAATCTGATTGCACAAAATCCTTGAAATTGCCACAAATGCACCAGTACAGACTAAGTGGAAGCTATGTTTACTTCCGTAAACACCGCAGTGCGTGCGACGTCATGACATTATGTCCGCATGCGGGTCAGATTGCATTCACATTTGAAATTGCCAGTAAAAAGATCAGATTTTACAAAAAAAATCAGATTTGGACATCTGACCTTGCATTGTGAACGTAGGCTTAAAGGGGAACTGCACTTTTTTTTGGAAATTGTTTACAATTATTATGAAAGACATGGACAAGCAGTAGGAAATGGATGGATAGATGACAACGGATGTAATTTTTTTAAAGCATTCTAACTCGTAAATAAAAGTAAATAAAAGCCCACTTACAGGAGGAGAGGTCCTCAATTCTTCCCATAAAACCCAATAAATAACCATCCAAAAAGCGCCAACAATACTCCATTTACATTTCATAACTTGAATATTAACCAAGTATCAGTGATGTTGTTATTAAAAGCTCTAACACAGACTAACTATTTATAGCGGCGTCATGATCACTGGCTTGTGTGCCAATGTTGACATGATCAACTGATCAGCTGCTTCCTCGTTTCCTTGCTCGTCAAACTTTATTATAAATCATAAATCATGCCTCTCATCTGGATAGTGGAAGGATGAGGACGTATTCCAAGAAAATGGTACAGTTTGACTGCCAATTTAGACCGAAGAATGGCGAGAATGACACAAAATATGCTTGGTTTTCACCACCCTTGTCTTCGCCAAGATTATGGTCATTCTTCAGCTAAATGGTAATATATGAACATCCTAGCAGTCGGCGTCCTAATGACAGCAGACCTTGTACTGTAAGTGATGTTTTATTATGTTTGTTGGCACTCATGAAGTCTGCAGTGAGTAATAATCAGTGATGTAGTTTAAAAAAATAGAATGTTGTGATGAGTTTTTAAAATGAATGCGCCGCATATAGTTTAAAATGAGAAAAATACGTAAATATTAAATGTTATTATAAATTTGCCTGTTACTACATTACATATATACTTACATCATGTATATAAAACCTTCGTGGAGGTGTTAAGATGTTTTTAGGGATTTATAGGCAGAATAGAGCAGTATCATGTCATGTCTTTCAATAGGATTGTGAACGATAGGCAGAATTCCAAAAAAAGTGAAGGTCTCTTTAATGTCATCAGATTACCGGTGTGACGTCATAATCCCTAATATCGACCTGATAATTTATCGTGGACCCCCTAGTTGCATGCTGGGAAGCCAAGGCACCCTCAGATATGCTACAATACAATTATATTAAAAAAAAAAACATAATAAATGGGCTGACATGCTCTTTTTTTGTTCTTTATATATTCACTGTTGCATATCAGTATTTAGTTATTGGAGTTCTGGAGTTTATATCAGACTAAACGACCAATTAAAGGCTCAGGAACTTCATTTACTGATTAGAGTGCCAACGTCTTTGTGCACAGTGAATGTATAGAATATATCTACTGTTATAAAATACACTTTTCACACTGCAAAAAGTCAGTGTTCAAAAACAAGAAAAAAAATACAAAAATTAGGGGTATTTTATTTGAACTAAGCAAAATTATCTGGCAATAGAACAAGAAAATTTGGCTTGTCAAGACTTTCCAAAACAAGTAAAATTAGCTAACCTCAATGAACTCAAAAATACCTTAAAATAAGTATATTTTCACGAATAACAACTGTACTACTATATGAGTACGTATTTTCTATTGTTTCATTGAAAATAAAATCGCAAAGTCCATTTGGCTGTCATCTGTTTTAATATGAGACACAATTGTGTCAAAGTCATGATTTTTTTTCATGCTTGAAATAAGAAATTATTACTTTAAAAAAGTAGTTTTATACTTGTGAGTGTTGATGACACAGCTTTGCAACACTTGATATTCTAGTTTCAAGCATGTTTTACTCAATATAGGTCATAAAATCTCAGCAATAAGCTGTAATATCTTACGGGGGCGGTGTAGCTCGGTTGGTAGAGCGGCCGTGCCAGCAACTTGAGGGTTGCAGGTTCGATCCCCGCTTCCGCCATCCTAGTCACTGCCGTTGTGTCCTTGGGCAAGACACTTTACCCACCTGCTCCCAGTGCCACCCACACTGGTTTAAATTTAACTTAGATATTGGGTTTCATTATGTAAAGCGCTTTGAGTCACTTGAGAAAAAGCGCTATATAAATGTTATTCACTTCACTACTGAGATCATTTAGGACCAAAACCCTTAAAACAAGTAAAAGACTAACATAAAATCTGCTTAGTGAGAAGAATTATCTTATCAGACAGAAAATAAGCAAATATCACCCTTATTTGAGATATTTAATCTTACTTAGATTTCAGTTTTTGCAGTGCACAGATATTAAATTGTTTTAAATGTACCTGCGTAACTTTGTAGCAAATTGGATTGGTCTTTTTTACAAAAGGAAACATTTAAAAATGGCCCCCACATCCTTAGACTTTTTTTTGGTATGAGGTCCTTGGCAGGAACCGGTATGAACACCCGTGTTTCTATGACAAATCAGTGGCTGCTGCACGCAGCATTGAAAGGATGGGGACAGTTGGCAGGAATAGGAAAAAAGAGGGATAACATAAAAACCCCAAAACAAACAAAAATGTAGAACAATTTTGCTGACTTCAAATCTGATGGTTATGTCTCCATGCCCTCGAGCCCTCACCTCCCCCTCACTCCTTTCGTTTCGCAGTGGTTTCCCCTCCTACTGGGTCACTGAGCTAAGCTGTCTAAGCTTAGCTGTCCTGCGCGGCTAATGCTAACTAAGAAGCTGTGAAAAAAAACAACAAAAAAAGCAGGTGGCGCCGATGTGACTCACTTGTGCTCGTGTGCCTCACAAGTGGACGCCAATGATCCCAAAATACATGTTCTGTATCCGTGCCTTTCATCCGGACCCTCACCAGAAGATAAAAGCTTCTTTCTTGGCCCCTTTTAACCGTCCCACACAAATTTTGGTATCATGTTTTCCGTTTTATCTTGCTCAATGTGCATATTGACATCATGCAGGTGTGCATGTAACCATGTCATGTAAACACACCATACTGTACCCTGAGCATTAGCATCCTTAACCGGCCGCCATCTGTTCTGTTTATTTTTGTGGTTCTTCATACTTTAAACTCTTTTTAATGTTTTGAACCTCTCATGTGACTCAATGAGGTCACTAAAATACGGAGCTGCAGACTACAACCACAACAATAACCTTTTTAGATCTCATTAGACGGTGCAGGTGTACCTAATGTTGTGGAACAAGGTTTAAGAAGTGGTGTTTACCTGCTGAGTAACAGTGGGAGTCACCACGCAGGTAATCTTAGAGCTGGCCGACCCATATAAGCACGCCAACAGCTTGACCAGAACACCCTGGTTCAAAACCGGAATGTGTCTTACTCAGGAATGTAAACATTGGTTCCCTATAAGATCAAATATAACACTTTAAAACAACTATTATAGAAAATGGGTTAGTACCATTGAACAACAGAATTGCCACTTGTCACAAGCAAAAAAAAAGTTGGATTTTGACACATAATACTAATGAATTCCTCTTTAATTAATAAGAAATAGTAATACACTTTTTTCACCATAGTACCGACTGCTGGATGAGGTGGGTGGTGTGTGACCCCGCTGGTGCCTAATGATCCCCTTTTGTTTCTTCCAGATCTGATTGTTAAAGTTATTCAGCAAAACATGGGAGGAATTAAACTAGAAGAATGGAGAAAGGTTTGTGCTATGTTAATTTTTTAGTACAGGTATTAGGTCACAAGTGATGTACAGTCGTGGTCAAAAGTTTACATACACTTGGAAAGAACATAATGTCATGGCTGTCTTGAGTTTCCAATAATTTCTACAGCTCTTATTTTTTTTGTGATAGAGTGATTGGAGCACATACTTGTTGGTCACAAAAAACATTCATGAAGTTTGGTTCTTTTATGAATTTATTATGGGTCTACTGAAAATGTGAGCAAATCTGCTGGGTCAAAAGTATACATACAGCAATGTTAATATTTGCTTACATGTCCCTTGGCAAGTTTCACTGCAATAAGGCGCTTTTGGTAGCCATCCACAAGCTTCTTACAAGCTTTTGGTTTAATTTCTGACCCCTCCTCTTGACAAAATTGATGCACTTCAGCTAAATGTGTTGGTTTTCTGACATGGACTTGTTTCTTCAGCATTGTCCACATTGTCAGGACTTTGGGATGGCCATTCTAAAACCTTAATTCTAACCTGATTTAGCCATTCCTTTACCACTTTTGACATGTGTTTGGGGTCATTGTCCTGTTGGAACACCCAACTGCGCCCAAGACCCAACCTTCAATGCTGAAGAAACAAGTCCATGTCAGAAAACCAACAAATTTAGCTGAAATGCACCAATTTTGTCAAGAGGAGTGGTCAAAGAAGATTCAACCAGAAGCTTGTGGATGGCTACCAAAAGCGCCTTATTGCAGTGAAACTTGCCAAGGGACATGTAACCAAATATTAACATTGCTGTATGTATACTTTTGACCCAGCAGATTTGCTCACATTTTCAGTAGACCCATAATAAATTCATAAAAGAACCAAACTTCATGAATATTTTTTGTGACCAACAAGTATGTGCTCCATTCACTCTATCACAAAAAAATAAGAGTTGTAGAAATGATTGGAAACTCAAGACAGCCATGACATTATGTTATTTACAAGTGTATGTAAGCTTTTGACCACGACTGTATGTTTAGCCTGATGGCAAACATTATTGCATTGTGCGTGTTAACGTGTGTGTGTCTCTGTACGCAGCCAGAAAACGTCGTTCTGCTGCTCCAGGTAAACTCGTCGCTTAACCGATAAACAAATGTAACTGGAGCACCAGGATGATTGACAGATGTTTTCTTGCAGGGGGTATACTACGAGGCCGGGTTCTTGGTGTGTGCAACGATCGGCATTATCTTCGTGGTCATCGTCCCTGTGTTGGGCATGTGCTTCTGCGTGTGTCGGTGCTGCGAGAACTGTGGCGGCGAGATGCACCAGCGGCAGCGGAAGAATGCCGACTGCCAGCGAGGATTCTTCACCGCCTCGCTTGTTGCCACCACCATCTTCATTATGTGAGACCCCAATTGAATTCTAAGTCCAGGCAATTATTAACCTAGGTCAACAAAACTGCCCAGATTTTTTTTTTTTACACCTATGGCACGTGTTGCTGGGCAATATTCATGGGACTCAATTTCAAATGACTTGTTGCCTGGCAGAATCCATATCATTCAGTTGTAACGTTTCTGCCACTTGTTCTTAGACACAGTTTAGTGTCTGTATAATAACTGTCTTTTTTTCACTTACTGCTGTACAGAATTCATTGGGATCAGACATAACTGCCCTGTCACTTGTTGTTAGGTACAATATATGGGGCTCAGTCATAACTGCCCTGTACATTTTTGTTAGGTAGAATTTATCGGGCTCAACTAAAACTGCCCTGTTACTTGTTGCTAGTCAGAATACATAGGACTCAGTCATAACTGCCCTGTACCTTTTTGTCTGGCACAAATTGTAGGGCTCAACTAAAACTGCCCTGTTACTTGTTGCTAGGCAGAATTCATTGGGCTCAGTCATAACTGCCGTGTACCTTTTTGTTAGGCAGAATTTGTAGGGCTCAACTAAAACTGCCCTGTTACTTGTTGCTAGGCAGAATTCATAGGGCTCAGTCATAACTGCCCTGTA
Organism: Nerophis lumbriciformis; assembly: GCF_033978685.3. Classification (NCBI taxonomy): domain Eukaryota; kingdom Metazoa; phylum Chordata; class Actinopteri; order Syngnathiformes; family Syngnathidae; genus Nerophis; species Nerophis lumbriciformis. The sequence goes on along the minus strand of NC_084572.2, from coordinate 26,664,087 downwards.
CATTTTTGTTAGGCAGAATTTATCAGGCTCAACTAAAACTGCCCTGTTACTTGTTGCTAGTCAGAATACATAGGAATCAGTCATAACTGCCCTGTACCTTTTTGTCTGGCAGAAATTGTAGGGCTCAACTAAAACTGCCCTGTTACTTGTTGCTAGGCAGAATTCATTGGGCTCAGTCATAACTGCCGTGTACCTTTTTGTTAGGCAGAATTTGTAGGGCTCAACTAAAACTGCCCTGTTACTTGTTGCTAGGCAGAATTCATAGGGCTCAGTCATAACTGCCCTGTACATTTTTGTTAGGCAGAATTCATAGGGCTCAATCACAACTGCTCTGTCAGTTGTTGCGAGGCAGAATTCATGGAGTTTAATTATAACGGCCCTGCCACTTGTTGCTAGGAAGAATTCATGATAACTGCCTTGTCATCGGGTTCCATCCTAACTTCCAAGTTCAAAGTTTGAAAGTTCAAGGGGATGATGAAACATCTTAGTGTTGCTTTGTCGCTTTCTGCTGGTGATGAAAGATGCAGACAACGCCTGGCTTGTCTAAATCAAACTTCTCTGTGGTTGTTGTGTGTCAGTTTGGGTGTGCTCATAGCTTACGCGGCGAACCACAACATCAGCTCCCACATCAAGAGCACTCGGCGCTTCATCAACACCAACATGAGGGACTTGAGGACATTTGCCAACAACACTCCTGCGGTACGCTGTCATTCGATGACTATAAAAGTATACACACACACACACAAAGAAAAAAACAAAATGAATTAATTGTTTCTTCACCTTTTTGCAGCAAATTGAATACTTGACAGCGCAGTACACGACGGCCAAAAACAAAGTCCTGTCTGAGCTCGACAGTAAGTTTGTTTGTGTCTTCTTTAAGTTGTGTTAAAGGTCATCATTGTGGTCGTTTGTGTTCACGCTGACAGATATTGGACCGCTGCTAGGCGGGAGGATTCACAGTCAACTGGAGAAAGAGGTGGTTCCCTCCCTGGACACCGCCCTGCGAATGGCAGGAGGTAACACTCTCACCCAATTAGCCTTTAGCAATTCCATTTGATACCGTACAAATTAATCCGATATGATGCAAATTTATCCAAAGATACACAATGTGAGATGATACAATCTGATAATACACAATTCAATACAGTATGATTGTACGCAATCAAAGCCCTTGCAAAGCAATGTAATCTGAGCCGATACTCTATTGATTTTAATAAAAGACAATCCAATACAATATGAATATTTCTGGTTACGATACAATAGGATATGATACGGGTACTATAAAATCAATCCAATTACCTACCACCCAAGTCAATTTGTTACAATGCAAAATGACGTAAATCATTACAATTTGATGCAAAACAATAGGCTATAGGGCTGGGTATTGGCAATTACTTAACGATACAATACATATAACGATACTTAAAGCGGAACATTATCACCAGACCTATGTAAGCGTCAATATATACCTTGATGTTGCAGAAAAAAGACCATATTTTTTTTTAACCGATTTCCGAACTCTAAATGGGAGAATTTTGGCGAATTAAAAGCCTTTCTATTATTCGCTCTCGGAGCGATGACGTCACATCGGGAAGCAATCCGCCATTTTCTCAAACACATTACAAACACCTAGTCAAATCAGCTCTGTTATTTTCCGTTTTTTCGACTGTTTTCCGTACCTTGGAGACATCATGCCTCGTCGGTGTGTTGTCGGAGGGTGTAACAACACGAACAGGGACGGATTCAAGTTGCACCAGTGGCCCAAAGATGCGAAAGTGGCAAGAAATTGGACGTTTGTTCCGCACACTTTACCGACGAAAGCTATGCTACGACAGAGATGGCAAGAATGTGTGGATATCCTGCGACACTCAAAGCAGATGCATTTCCAACGATAAAGTCAAAGAAATCTACCGCCAGACCCCCATTGAATCTGCCGGAGTGTGTGAGCAATTCAGGGACAAAGGACCTCGGTAGCACGGCAAGCAATGGCGGCAGTTTGTTCCCGCAGACGAGCGAGCTAAACCCCCTGGATGTCTTGGCTCACACCGTCCCTTATGCCACCGAAGATGATCAAGAGAAGAATATCGACCCTAGCTTCCCTGGCCTGCTGACATGAGGGTATGTCTACAGAATATATTAATTGATGAAAATTGGGCTGTCTGCACTCTCAAAGTGCATGTTGTTGCCAAATGTATTTCATATGCTGTAAACCTAGTTCATAGTTGTTAGTTTCCTTTAATGCCAAACAAACACATACCAATCGTTGGTTAGAAGGCGATCGCCGAATTCGTCCTCGCTTTCTCCCGTGTCGCTGGCTGTCGTGTCGTTTTCGTCGGTTTCGCTTGCATGCGGTTCAAACCGATATGGCTCAATAGCTTCAGTTTCTTCTTCAATTTCGTTTTCGCTACCTGCCTCCACACTACAACCATCCGTTTCAATACATGCGTAATTTGTTGAATCGCTTAAGCCGCTGAAATCCGAGTCTGAATCCGAGCTAATGTTGCTATAGCTTGCTGTTCTATGCGCCATGTTTGTTTGTGTTGGCATCACTATGTGACGTCACAGGAAAATGGACAGGTGTATATAACGATGGTTAAAATCAGGCACTTTGAAGCTTTTTTTAGGGATATTGCGTGATGGGTAAAATTTTGAAAAAAACTTCGAAAAATTAAATAAGCCACTGGGAACTGATTTTTAATGGTTTTAACCCTTCTGAAATTGTGATAATGTTCCCCTTTAAGTCACAATACGGTACACTATTGCAGTTTTTCAAACCCCACTTCGAAAAGCTGTGCACTACAAAACGTGCTCATTGTAGCCATTAATCCTGTCTTCATCATTTTGGATTAAATAAAAATCAGCACAAATAATTGTATTCATTTTTGTTTTGTATGTTAAAGTGTTTTATATATTATGCTCCTGAGTTAACCTCTAAAGGCTTTAGTGGCCACTTGCGTGGACAGCACCTTTTAGCTCTTATTTCCAAAACTGTGTACACTACTGAATTGGGGTCTTATGCCGACATATGGACACTTATACTGCTATCTGGTGGTGTCAGAAGAGTATAACATACAATGGAATTTGGAAAAAAAAGTGTAAAAATATAAATTAGCATGTCACTACACATGAAGTACACGTTTGTGTACTTCATAAGTACATCATATCAAAAGATGATTTTTAGTTTTTATTCTAATTAGGTCCAATAAGCCCAAATAGCAAAGAGAAATAAAAAAAAGCATGTAACCAAACAGCTTTGGCCTTAAGAGGTTAATGTTGCTGATCAATTTGAATTGATTATTATTTATTAAGTTTATTTAATTGATCCTGGCTTCATCATTTGGATTAAATAAAAATCAGCACAAATAATTGTATGCATTTTTGTTTTGGATGTTAAAGTGTATTATATATTGTCCTCCTGAGTTAATGTTGCTGATCAATTTGAATTGATTATTATTTATTGAGTTTATTTAATTTTATTGTTCAGTATCAAGTGGTTCAAGTCAGTCAAAAACGTTTATTGTATAAATTGATGCGCTGTAAATATTTTCTGTCGCAAATTACACAAGAATATTAATAAAGTTATTATTTGTTGTAACTTCATCTATATTTCTTTCTTGTTTTATTTTCTTTAATGTTATTAAGGATACAATGGTACTGTAAGCAGAGGTGTACTTATAACAATTTTATCGACAGATGATACTATTTATAGTCGCGGCAGAGAGTGAGGGAGCGAAAACATTTTTCTTCCTCCTAGGGAGGGTGGTGTAACAACAACAATTAAGATATGGCCCCGCGACTTTTTTTTACAAATGTATAAACATTTTTTACAATTGATATTATGACAATTAAAATCTACATTACTGTGTATTGCTAGAAAAACTATTGTGATATATTTTTATATATTTCACCCTGAATGGCGTACAATGCGATTTGATACGATGTTACACTGTGCAGAATGATTTGCTGCAGTCTGACTTGATGCAATATGAGCAGTTTGATTTGATATACAGTGCAGATCAATATAAAACAGATCAATATAAAACAATTTCTTTATTTCTGGCCTGTAGATCATTCCGTAATTAGATATGATATATATGACAGTTATTTGCATAAAAAACAGATGGTATAACTCATTTTCCCTTTTTTTTGTTCACCTCACACGTTCATTTCTTCTAAAGCTAAAGTTGAGAATGCGGTCAAAGGTAAATAAATAAGAAATGTTGTGGATTCAGTGTTTTTTTGTAGTTCAATGTTTGTTATTGTCGTATTTGTGGGTGTGCATCCGTATATGAAGCTCTTTATTTTTCTGGGGTTAAAATTGTGTTTTTCATATCAAATGTGATCGTGCTTCCAGCCATGCGGGAGACCAAGGAGGCCTTGGAGAGCGTCAGCTCCTCGCTGCAGATCCTTCAAGAAGGCACGGAGAAGCTCAAGGACAGCCTGTCCGGAGAGCGAGCGTCGCTGTCCAACACTTTGTCTGACCCGGCCTGCACCAACGGTGCCGTGTCCCCCAGCTGTAATGCCATTCGCTCAACGCTGTTCCAGCTGGGGATCAACGCTGACTTCTCCAAGGTGCCTTTCAGTAGCAACAGAGAACAGACACGCCAAATAAATCAACAGAGTATTAGAACTCTTCATTGTTGCTGTTTTTCCAGCTCCCGGATGTCAACTTCGCCTTGGCTAATGTCCATACTCTCCTGAAGACAGACCTCAGCAACATAGTACAAAAGGTCAGCTGACTGTTCAACATACAGTATGTGTTTTTGTCCACATCAGCAAACCTAAACTTAAGTGCAGTGGTACCTAGAAGAATCTTTGGGCATCTCATGATTCTATTACGACTCAGGGGCTACGGTTCAATTATAAACCGACTATTTATCAATCTTTAAAGGCCTACTGAAACCCACTACTACCGACCACGCAGTCTGATAGTTTATATATCAATGATGAAATCTTAACATTGCAACACATGCCAATACGGCTTAGCTTACTAAAGTGCAATTTTAAATTTTGCGCAAAATATCCTGCTGAAAACGTCTCGGTATGATGACGCCTGCCCGTGACGTCATGGATTGTAGAGGACATTTTGGGACAGCATGGTGGCCAGCTATTAAGTCGTCTGTTTTCATCGCAAAATTCCACAGTATTCTGGACATCTGTGTTGGTGAATCTTTTGCAATTTGTTCAATGAACAATGGAGACAGCAAAGAAGAAAACTGTAGGTGGGAAGCGGTGTATTGCGGCAGGTGTTGTGCCGGATAACGCACCCCCGCCGTAGAATGCACTCCTTGACTGTTGTGCCCGATAACACAGCCGGTGTTTCATTGTTTACATTCTCGGAAGATGACAGTCAAGCTTTACCATTGGCCTGTGGAGAACTGGGACAACAGAGACTCTTACCAGGAGGACTTTGAGTTGGATGCGCAGACGCGGTACCGTGAGTACGCATGCAGCTGCGGATTCCAAACATTTGATCGCTTGCCCGTACGTGCGTGCCGCTATGTGCATGTCACGTACGAAACTTTGGGGACTTTGGGGAAATATATGTGCTGTATGAACTTTGGGGAGGTGAACGGTACTTTGGGCTGTGGGATTGAGTGTGTTGTGCAGGTGTTTGAGTTGTATTGGCGAGTTATATGGACGGGAGGGGGGAGGTGTTTGTTATGTGGGATTAATTTGTGGCATATTAAATATAAGTCTGGTTGTGTTGTGGCTAATAGAGTATATATATGTTTTGTGTTTATTTACTGTTTTAGTCATTCCCAGCTGAAAATCAGGTCCCACCCGCCTCTCTCAGCATCTTCCCTATCTGAATCGCTCCCACTGCCCTCTAGTCCTTCACTCTCACTTTCCTCATCCACAAATCTTTCATCCTCGCTCAAATTAATGGGGAAATTGTCGCTTTCTCGGTCGGAATCGCTCTCGCTGCTGGTGGCCATGATTGTAAACAATGTGCAGATGTGAGGAGCTCCACAACCTGTGACGTCACGCTACTCGTCTGCTACTTCCGGAACAGGCAAGCTTTTTCATCAGCGACCAAAAGTTGCGAACTTTATCGTCGATGTTCTCTACTAAATCCTTTCAGCAAAAATATGGCAATATCGCAAAATGATCAAGTATGACACATAGAATGGACCTGCTATCCCCGTTTAAATAAGAAAATCGCATTTCAGTAGGCCTTTAATTATTATATTGCATATTAATATTACGTTAATGTATTTATATATACATATATTATATATTATGTATATTATTATGTTTACAGAGCTCCTATTTTGGCTCCTGACATATGTAGTATTGCGTAGTTTTTTTTTCCTGATGACATTTTTGGGCCTTCTAAAACCACAGAATGTTCAGACGCTTTGGCCACAGTCGCCATAAACTTGCCGCTCAAAGAAGGGTGTCGTCTATCTACTCATTCTTATCTATGGCTGAAAGTGTTGCCGGTGTCCTATCAAAATGTGTTACCCATAAAAAGGAGCGAACTAACGCTACTGAGCGTGTGCAACAACGCTAAAGTTTTCTCCGAGCAAATTAATCAAAATTAACTACTTTGTGGCGACATTGTCAGTCGAGCTACAAGTAAATAATTCTTATAAATTATATTTCTTTAATTGTGTTTTCTGATCAGTAAGCATGTAGACAATTACATCGTAAATATTGCTAGCCTACATTTTCGTTTTCATCACAGTTATTTAAATAGGAGTAGCAACTAGTAGCTTTTTTTAAAGAAGCAGCTCATTTTGACAGAACTCTGGTATATATATGTATATATTGTCTCTCCTTATTTATTAATTTACTTGCTAGTTTCCTCTTCTTAGCTGGTTACTCTTTGCTGTAGCCTTCTGTTGAAAAGTACCATGCTTTTACTCTTTTCTCATTTCACTGCTTCATATTCAAACGTGTCCTCTTGTCCTCCCTCTTCTAATCTAATGTTTAGATTAATTAGATTAATGCCGCATTTTAGAACTGTCTGTATTACTTTACTCTACATTACTCTATTTTGTCCATCGGTTCAACAAACAGGCAGTCGAAGTGGAGGCACGTAAGTAAGAGACAAAACAGCACATACTGAAGAGACAATCAGAATGTGTCCTGAAGATGATCTGTAAAACGTAGGCTATGCAACATTGTGACCAAATAACCACCATTACTTGTTATGTAGACCACAAGGAAGTGTTTAAAAATAAATCATAATATGACCCCGTTAAAAAGTATTGTTTCAAGTGTTGGTGCTTATGGGGAATCATCTTCAAACAATGTAAAATCACCGGGTGAAATAAATGATGGTGTTATTATGTTATTATATATGATTATTATTATTATTAAATAGCCTGTAATATAAGGATACATACACGTGCTGTTTTTAATAGTACAGGTAATCAGTGAGTAATTTTCATTGCCAGTAATGTTCTTCAATAAACAAATACCTGACTGAATGACCATTCAACTTTCATTTAGACAATATCTCAATGATTTAGTTACTATGTTATTATATATGATTATTATTATTATTAAATAGCCTGTAATATAAGGATACATACACGTGCTGTTTTTAATAGTACAGGTAATCAGTGAGTAATTTTCATTGCCAGTAATGTTCTTCAATAAACAAATACCTGACTGAATGACCATTCAACTTTCATTTAGACAATATCTCAATGATTTAGTTACTTTACCCTGTGTTCATGTTAATGATATATGTTATGTCACATATCTAAAGTATCAAAAGTGTTGTTACTTAGTCCCCTATAATACAAATCTGACACAATACATGTTTTAGATTTTAAAAAATAAATAAAAAAAAGTATCAACAATGGTCCCTACATACTTTGACTTTTCAGTATACAGCCCTTAGTGGAAAAAGGTTGGACACCCCTGAACTAAAGTATCAAAAGTATCGACATTTTGATTTGAGAATCAATACCGGGGGTTAAAGATCTGGCATCGACTGTATCGATATTTCAGTATCAATCCGCACATCACACGCTGTGTCCAAGTCAAGTCTCCTATTGAAGTCAACATTGGTCAAATATTTAAGTGCAGTATTCCATTCGTAGCAGTGAAGGCAAGTCAAGTTATATTTTCTTCAGTGCGGCGACACAATGAGGTGAGTAACGGTGATATTCTCATGCTTATGCTTATTTTATGTCGAATGTGGACTTTTTATTTACATCCAAAAACTATACATGCTAACTGTAACTATAGTTAATATCTTCTCATTGAGTTGCGTTGCACTTATAAAGCCTGTAAACTACACATTTCTTCTGAGCGCTGCTGACATTATGATGAGTCTATCTGTCTTATGTCATAGTTTTAGCTACTAAATAACCGTATTTTGGCATGCTATTAATTGCTAATTAGCTTATATGCTAGGCGAGATCAGTGTTGCCTACTCCTTAGTAAGGAGAGTAGCTATTGGCTGTTGTAAATGTCGCTAGAATTTGCTTGATGCCGTCATCGCCTCATTTACATAATGCAATGAACGCTGTAGGAGAGAGGAATAACTAATAAATAGTGAGGTGCGTAACCACTGTTTTTCTTTCCGATTCGATACCCAGTATAATTCAGGCTGGTATTGGCGATAACGATCCGATACTGAGTGCAAATATACCTAATCTATGTGTCTGATAAAATAAATTAAAAAATGTGTGTTAGCAAATAACAAAAAAACTGTAAAATGTAAGAAACAAGAGCAAAAAATCGGAATGTAATGAGAAAAAGCAGATTTTTTTCAGTATGCAGCCCTTAGTGGAAAAAGTTTAGGCATCCTCTATCTAAAATATTAGAAGCTCTCAAAACAAAAATTAAAAAAATATACTTCAAAATATAAACAATGTTTAGTTAGTTAAAACATGAAATTAATACTAACTTATGAATTAATTACTTTGAAAAATTACAACTATAATAATAATCACTGTTAAATGTGTAACTGAACATTAATATTTTTGTACAGGCAGAATTTTTGACACACAATGTTATGCAGTTACAGAATCTCATTATTTTTATTGTATTCTTATGCTTACAAGTAATCTGTCTTAGCAGGCTAACTATTCATGTACAAAAATAAAGAATGTAGTTATGGTGTCAGTAAATTTAATTTTCATTCACAAATCATATCTGATTTAAATTTGGGGCTTGGAAAACCTTTCATTGCATTTTTTCAAAGGGGGCTATACAATTTAAAAACAAAATGTAATCCGCATATGTTTTTCATAAACACTAAAGAGGATTTATAGAGTTTTTGTTACCATCAAAGACAATTTAGAGTTGTCAATGAACCTAATGTTTGTTTTTCATAAACACAAAATGCAATGTAGCGTTTTTAGTGAAACTAACCAATGCATTTTATAAAACAAATCCAATAAAAATGTCACAATCTTTGACATTCCTAACCTTTCTGCTTTCAGGGCTACTCATCCTTCAATGACACGCCAACGCTGGTCAAAGAGCAGACTAAAAATATTGTATCAGGTACTATTATTACTAATGTTAATAAAATTACCAAAGCGGTTTGGCACATTGTTCAACATTTTTCTTCTCTTATCTTCATTTCTTTTGCACTGTATGATGAAACTGTAGCATTACCGCGTAAGTTTCCTCACCAAATAGCATTGCATCCTTGATCCTCTCCTCACTTAATAATGCGTGTTTTTAGGAGTGAAAGGTATGCTGGATAAGATTGGCTTTGAGATCAACGGCTTCGCCAAGATGTTTCCTGTGGAAGCGTCTCTGGCCAACTTCACCATTTTCCTCAACAATGAACAGAAGAGGATCGAGTCCTATTATCCACAGCTTGACCAGATGGATTTCTACAGGTTAGCATTTGCATACTAAAGGTTTGTGTGTACAAAAACACGTGCAAACCTGATAGCACACACAAAGCTGATCTACTAAACATGTGCAAAGTGGATTGCAAAAGTAAGTAAATGCAATCCATTTTGCGTTTCTGTCTTCATTAATATGCAAAATATATGCTGATCATCAAACGCTTGGGAGAATATGCATATATATTATACAGCTCGCGCAATGTGTTTTATCAACACTCATCACCGATTTGCGAGCACGAGTTTGCGTTTTATTTAGCACCTTTGAAGAGTACGTGCAAATGATGGATGAAGAATCCTTCCTCCTATGTGTACGTTTCGACATATTTGGATGGTCAGAAATAAAAAATATTAGACACATCATCTATTCAGCATCATCCTTTTATAATTTTATAGCTGCTGCATGACTTAAAGGACTGATTAAAACAAAATCAATTGATGTGTTTTGGTGTCATTTAAAGCTTTTTTAATAACATTAGTTTTTTCACATCTCAACATATTTGGACGGTCAGAAATAAAGAATATTAGACACATTGTTTATTCAGCAACATCCTTTTATAGTTGTATAGCTGCTGGATGACTTAAAGGACTGATTAAAACTCATTCAATTGATGCATTTGGTTTCATTTAAGACTTTTTTGATGACGTTTGTTTTTTCATATATTACTAACATATAGCTTATGTGGCAAAACTTTTCTGCGTCTTGAGCACAGTAGTGCAGCCTCCCTCCCTTGCACCTTCAGCGGTAAAAAAAAAGAAAAGTGGTGTCAGTGTAGATGCACTGCATGACTGCTTTCAAAATGCCCATAAAAAGGTGGTAGATGTTTCCTGCATGTTTGAAAACATTGCAAAACACCAAAAGTTGGAGCACGATAACGATAACATGAATGTATAATAAATGTGTGTCTGTGGTGATGCCTCATACAGTACACGCAAAATCCTCATTTAAATAAGGCGTTCTGCACCAATTTTCAACTGCACATGCCGTTTTAGTAGATCACACGCATCGCGCCCACTAGTGGTACACGCAATTTTATAGATAGCACACGCTGTTTAGCGCAAGGTATTTTGATCTTAGTAAATCAGGCCCTTAAAGTATCAGGAGAGTGGAAAAACAAGTTGACTTTATATGCTTATTTGTGTTTCATTGTATCCATCAGTGACGTGCGGTGAGGTTGGTGGCTGGTGAGGCACTGACTTCATCACAGTCAGATTTACAAACATATGAACCCTACAGAGTATCTTATTCACCATTTGATTGGCAGCAGTTAACGGGTTATGTTTAAAAGCTCATACCAGCATTCTTCCCTGCTTGGCACTCAGCATCAAGGGTTGGAATTGGGGGTTAAATCACCAAAAATGATTCCCGGGCGCAGCGCCGCTGCTGCCCACTGCTCACCACTGCTCCCCTCACCTCCCAGGGGGTGAACAAGGGGATGGGTCAAATGCAGAGGACAAATTTCACCACACCTAGTGTGTGTGTGACAATCATTGGTACTTTAACTTAACTTTTACTTTACACATACAAACTGTAGCACACAAAAAAGCACATTTAATAAAAAAACGTTATTATGGTCTTACCTTTACTTATAAATGCGCCGCTGTTGTGCTGGATTAATGAACCCCCTGACGGGAGTGTTATATCAACTAAAGCCCTCACTTCAACTTTCCACGTGCAAGATTGAATCTATTTAAAAAAGTGTAACCGAGGGTTTATAAATGTCGCCTATACTGTATGAAACTACAAAATAACAAACACAGAGGCTCCAGTTTACACGAGGACCACTTTATTTACCTTCTTTCAAAAACTTCCGCTCCACTCAAACGTGTCAAAATTCCGCTCTTAGCGCCTTCAAAATAAGAGCTCAATGCATATACTGTATAACAGCGCATAACAGGAACTTAACATCACAAAGAGGAAAGCCCATAAAAATAGGTTACAAAAGTTATTTAATTAGAAGCCAAAAAGTGCAAAAACAATAATGTTCGTGTTGGAGGAGTTGTGAATTAGGTACACCTGCAGTCTGCAGGTGTACCAAATGTTGTGGCCCTGCAGTCATTCACAACTCCTCCAACACGAACATTATTGTTTTTGCACTTTTTGGCTTCTTATGAAATAACTTTTTTAAATAGATTCAATCTTGCACGTGGAAAGTTTAAGTGTGGGCTTTAGTTGATATAACACTCCCGTCAGGGGGTGCAAATTCTACGGCGGGGGTGCAGGAGGCGAGCCTCAGCCAGTGCGTCTTTTGCAGCCGTTTTATGATCGCTCAGCACAAGAAATACGTTACACACATACAGTTGTTGACAAAATACACTGTACATTATATACCTCAGCTAACTAAACTATGGAAATGTATAATATAGTTCATATAGCAATACGGTCTCACTGCACAGCAGGCCAGCAGTTAGCCGAGTCCGCAACCCATGGTGAGGCACAACGCAGTGACGTGCCTCAACTGGGTGCTGTTCACCGCACCGTCTCTTCTCAGTATTTGAATGGCAAATGTGAAAATTCAGCGATTTTGAATAAAAATAATCTAAAACTGGTGAAGTTAAATGGAAAATAACTTTATAGTATAATCACTGGATACATTTAACAATTTAATATATATTTTTTTCTTTTTACATTTTTTTTCTTTCCATGATGGTGCCTCTAGTGACCGCACGTCACTGGTATCCATTAAACCATATCCAATTGTATTTACAATGCGCAAAACATGTGAAAATACTGTCTAAAACGTCACAAAATGCCAGTCAGCCATTTTGCACCTTCCACCCCAAACAACTTGTTTTTTCACTCTACTGGTACTTTAATGGACAAATAAAGAGGTGTCCCCATAATGCACATTTGCACACACGGAACTCATTATTTCAACGTGCGCTACAGGTGGATCGGCTGCGTGGCGGTGCTCTGCATGGTGGTCCTCATCATGGCATTCAACGTCCTGGGTCTGCTCTGCGGCACGTGCGGCTACGACAAGCAGGCCACGCCCACCACCCGCGGCTGCTTGTCCAACACGGGAGGAAACCTGCTGATGGCGTATGTTGCTAAACCGAACTTTATTCGCATTTGCCTATGCATTATTGTTCGCTTTTATATCCTCCCTCTGGCTCTTTTAGCGGGGTGAGCTTCTCCTTCATCTTCGCTTGGATGCTGATGGCCATTGTGACCACGCTGTTTGTTGCTGGGGGCAACCTGGAGAAGCTCATGTGCGAACCGCTGGCCAATAGACAGCTGTTCAAGGTACGGGGATGCAAACTCTTTCTGCTTTTTGTCTGAGCTAGTTTGCTTTTATTTTGTTCAAATGCAAGTTGAGCTTCTTAGGTCACTGATTCCCAACCACTGTGCCGCGGCACATTTGTGACTTTTTCACTTCACCGATATTAATCCAATACGATATCAGTAGGAATCATAGTAGATACTTTTATTATTTTGTAGAGTGGAATGTTAGAAAAGGTTTGATCGAGTACCTTTGACAGATTTATGATTTTGAAGTTGAGGGTTAATTTGTGTTTTGGTCATAAGTAGAGATGTCCGATAATGGCTTTTTTGCCGATATCCAATATTGTCCAACTCTTAATTACCGATTCCGATATCAACCGATACCGATCTATACAGTCGTGGAATTAACACATTATTATGCCTAATTTTGTTGTGATGCCCCGCTGGATGCATTAAACAATGTAAAAAGGTTTTCCAAAATAAATCAACTCAAGTTATGGAAAAAAATGCCAACATGGCACTGCCATATTTATTATTGAAGTCACAAAGTGCATTATTTTTTTTTAACATGCCTCAATACAGCAGCTTGGAATTTGGGACATGCTCTCCCTGAGAGCGCATGAGGAGGTTGAGGTGGGAGGGTAGGGGGTAGCGGGGGTGTATATTGTAGCGTCCCGGAAGAGTTAGTGCTGCAAGGGGTTCTGGGTATTTGTACTGTTACGTTGTGTTACGGTGCGGATGTTCTCCCGAAATGTGTTTGTCATTCGTGTTTGGTGTGGGTTCACAGTGTGGCGCATACTTGTAACAGTGTTAAAGTTGTTTATACGGCCACCCTCAGTGTGACCTGTATGTCTGTTGACCAAGAATGCTTTGCATTCACTTGTGTGTGTAAAAAGCCGTAGATATTATGTGATTGGGCCGGCACGCAAAGGAAGTGCCTTTAAGGTTTATTGGCGCTCTGTACTTCTCCCTATGTCCGGGTACACAGCAGCGTTTTAAAAAGTCATACATTTTACTTTTTGAAACTGATACCGATAATTTTGAAACCGATAACGATAATTTCCGATATTACATTTTAAAGCATTTATCGGCCGATAATATCGGCAGTCCGATATTATCGGACATCCCTAGTCATAAGTAATTAAAGCAGGGGTGTCCAAACTTTGTCCCGCGGGCCAATTGCGGCAATCAATTTCCATTTGGTCCGCGAGACGGCACAAGTTCAACAAGCAATCTGCCCAGGCAGGGTGTTTACATATTAAATTTGACAGGTGCTTATTTGTAGCCATCTTGTGGACAACGTGGGTGACTCAGGCCAGTGACCATGGAGTGAAGTTGCTGGAGACGACTTTCACAGCATTTACTTATATGACCCAATCCAACCAACCTTCCCTAATCATGGTGCTGGAAAACAAAATTCAACCAGCATAAAAAGTCAACAAACATGTCTCACATAACACAACCTGCTCACTGAACTTTGTGGATATTTTGAAAAACAGCCAACCACCAATAAAATTTCAAAATTGCACCCATTTTAAATCCATTGCAAGGCATGATGGAAAAAATGCAAAAAAACCCTTTCCACAATTTTGGGGCATTTTAGCTGCTTGATATTTCTGATTGATTACAAAACTTTAAGGACGCCGTCAAAAACTTTCATATGCTCTTAATATTACATTCTAATAACTATTAATTATATATACATTATATTATTATAATATTTACACGCACACATGTATATATATGTATATATATATATATAGATATAGATATAGATATAGATATGTAGATATGCTCTGCCTTAGAGATTTTGTTTGCGTAAGTAATATGCAACTATAATTAGTTGATATATTTGTTTATATTGACACATGTGGTATTTTAGACTGCATTATTGTTCAATTAGGGACACTTATTACTTCTGTCTAGCCTGTGTGCTTACCTGTTGTGTGCAGTAGCCTGTGTGCTAGCTCCTCATACCTTGTAGCGTACCATGTTTACTTTTTTAAATGATGACTAAAATAGAAGAAATTACCAACCTTTTGTGCTTATTGGAGAACAGTTACATGTTAAGTGGCTGTCCAGCTTTGTACAAGTAAATGCGCTGCAGGACTGCTTGTATCGGAGCTTATATTGGAGAGTTTAGATGCATGCTGATATAATCCGATACTTGAATTTTTTTTGCTGATATCAGACTGATAGCAATATCGGATTGGGACTCTGCTACAAATGATCCAATTTGACTTAATTGGTCCAAAAGTGTTTATTTATTTATGACAAGTATGCTTGTATGTGTGTTTAGATTATAGACACACCTTTCCTGGTCCATCCCACCAAGAAGAACTTCCTACCTGGGATGCTGTTTCAGAACCCAAACATCGACCTAACCCTGGGAAGCATGTACAGGTAAACGTGCCGCTTCTTGTTTCGATGTGCTGAAAAGGTTGTGTTTTTGCGGGAATACTGAAGTGTCACTGTGTTTGCAGAGAGTGCTTTGAGAACAACGGTCTGTACCACGCTCTGCAGCTGGAGACCATGTTCAACATCAACTCCTTCCTCAACAGAACTGTGGCAAGTGTCCGGTGTTTACAAAGGGACTTGCGATCGTGAGAACCACACTAATGATACTACATATATATGTGTGTGTTTTAAAATCAGTACAACAAGGATCTGGCCAAAGTGTTTGAGGGCGTGCAAGTGGACCTGCAGGACATCACGCTGCTGGAGCAGGCGGGCAGAGACAACCTCATCAACTTTGCCAACTCGGGGATTGGACTCATCGACTATGAAGAATACCTGGCTGAGGTGTGAGCTTGTCTATGTTAGTTGATAACAGGTGTGCAAACTTTTTACACCAAAGGCTGTGCACAGAAACATTTAATTATGTTTTGTATCTTTCTTTAATTTAGTAAAAATGCTTAAAAATGTTATAGATATTTAAAGACACATTTTTTTACTACTGTGCCTCCCTGCATGTTTTATAGGGATTGTTTTGTATTCTTGTATGTGTAAACTGATCCCGTATGTAATTTTCTAATATGAAAATACCAATGCCGTTCATTTGTGCTGATTTGTCCCTATATTTTCGTTTGTGGCTTTTAAGTAATAATAAAAATGAATTTTCTTACCAGTGACACTGCCCTAAACACACACCTTGTCCAAATGTCACTAAACTTCTCTCAAACATTTGCGTTGTCAAAAAAAAAAACACAAACATGTATGCTGCGGTTTAAATGTTAACTTTTTATTATTCACACACATCCCCAGCAGTGTGCTGCTGTTTTTATCATTCACACATAAGAAGCTGCAATAATATTAAAACCATAACAGCACAGGTGATTTGTTTTTTTTTACCGGACAATCCCGCACAAACGTTTGAGACAAGTTTTGGAGAGATTTAGACAAGTTACTTAATAAAACAACAATAACATTCAAAACCATAATAACACAGCACAAACAGAGGTTTTATGGCACAAATCAGCACAAATGCAACATAAATGAACGACATTGGTATTTAAATAATTGCACTGAAACAGAAATTCCCATTCCCTCTGAGTTGTTAATATTGTACAAAATATGAGGTAATAAAACGTAAAATGTCAGCTTAAAACATTTAAAAAAACGTAAAAATCCCCAAATCAGCCACTTTTGATTACTTGCTAATGGATAAATGCTGTGCAGCTGGTGATCCTTTGCAAACAAAAGCGCGGACATAATGTAATAATAATAATAATAATACATTTTATTTATAAGGCGCCTTTCTGGGCACTCAAGGACACCGTACAAAAATCACAACAATAAAATCAAATTTGATAAAAAAAAACAACAACAACAACAAAGAGAAAAGAACATATGATTACAATGGATAAGCACTCAGGAATAGGTGTGTTTTGTACATGAGCATCTCAATCAATAAGAATAACATATTTATATATTATATACAATTGTTGATTTTTTGGTTAGACTTAGTCACTTTTTGAATTAAACTGCTGAAATAAATTAGCTTTCAAAATGATTCCACTTTATTGAGATGCGTCTGTAGATGTTGACGTGTGTGAGGTTTGAGCGCCGTTGTTTGCACCTTGTACCTGTGGGGGGCGCCACATCCACAGGAAAGGATGACCAGCTGCACAGCTCTCATTGGAAAGTCTTCAAATGGTCTTTTTTTAGTGATTTCATTATCATCTTTATTCATGGCAATTTCATTAGGACGAGTAACTATACATTTTACAATTTAAAATACTTTGATAAGTAAGGCATCTTATAGGGTTGAAGGCTCTTGTTAGAGGAGGGGGATTTGGTAGCTGAATCTTATAATTACTATACAACAGTCACCTTTAATGCAACTCTTGATCCCAAATCCAAAGAGAAGTCAACCTCAGGTTGTCATGTGATGAAAAGGATAAAATCTGAGCATTCATCCGACTTTTAGGTTCCACTGGATGTCTTGTATGTAAAAAACAACAAAATAAGCAAGTATTAAATGTAGTTTCTGTCTGTAGGTCAATAAAGGGGTCACGCTTGTGGATCTTCTGACCTTCTCTACTGACTTGGAAGCTCAGGCTGACCAGCTGGTGAGTAGTTTCATTGTTCTTAAGGGGTGCTTTTGCTTTGGTAGACATGTAAGCATTGGTGGTTCAGTGGTAGAATTCTCGCCTGCCACGCGGGAGGCCCGGGTTCGATTCCCGGCCAATGCATCATCCTTTTTAAAAAAAACATTTCTTTAGAATGTTCTGAAAACATTGAAAATGCTTTGTTAAATTTAAGCCAAATGTTTTGTTTTGCTGTCGAGGTATTTAAATACCCTATTGAGTGTCTTTAAACTGGAACACTCTTTTGTTTTTGCAGCCACGTGGCGCTCTGGAGAATGCGCTGAAAGGTCACGCCAGCAGCATCAGACAGATTCACAGAGAACACGTGGTCCCCATTGAGCAAGCAATGGTAGGCTACAGTCCACACACACTTTCCTTACTGAGGAGGAGGGAATGCTTTGTTTTTATTGTACTTTTTTCTCTGCTATGCGTCTGAAAAAGAGGCAGCAGATCACAATAGCTCCTCAGACTTTCATAATTTTTACATTATCCCTGGTGTATTATTCAACTTATTATATTTTTGTCAAACTTATTTCTTTAACTATTTCCTTTGGGGATCAATACAGTTTGTCTAACTATATATTGTATGAAGCAAGGAAATGCTAACATGTCATAAACACAATGAAGTTATGTCACAAATGGCCAAACCTGGTAATAACAAATTAATTACTCCCCCTTGAGATTCGCAGCAGTATTACAAGACTGCATTTTTCCTCTTGTAAAGTTAATCATCAATACAAACTTCAGTACAAACTTCAGTTGACAAGTGTTCACCTCCACTTTCCTTTCTCTCCCTATCTCTCATTCACCTGGTGACAGAAATATGTCCGTGCGAGGGTAAGCCGCTGTTGTGACAGTGGTCGTGGATGTTCGTATTTGTTGTAGCGTTGCCGTGTTGACGTGTTAAAATACATTCATGCTTGCTAACAGTGTTTATCTTTCTGTGCAGAGCACCTTGACTCAGAGCATAAGGCTGCTGCAAAGAACATCCAGCGACCTACCAGTGAGAAAATACTAACAAATGATATATATGTACATATTATAATAATATAATGGGTATATAATTAAAATATATTATAATTGGTTTCTCAGAGTATGGGAAAGTTCAACTCCTACCTTTTTTATTTGTGTGACAACCTTTTTAAGTTTTGTAATCAATCAGAAATAACAAGCAGCTAAAATTCGCAAAACATGTGTAAGTGTGAAAGGGAGTGTTTTGCATTTTTTAGCCCATCATCCCTTGTAGTGGATTTAAATGAGTGTAATTGAGATTTTTTTTTAAATGGTGATAGGACCTTTTTTATAATATCCACAAAGCTCAGTGAGCAGGTTGTGTTATGTGTGACCATGTTTGTCGAATTTTTGTGCTGTTTGCATTTTTTTTCCCTGCACCATGACTAGGGAAGGTTGTTTGGATTGTGACATATAATTATGTACATTATATATTATTATATTATTTGTATATTATATTATAATATTATATATATTATATTATAATAGCTGTGCTGCATTTGACTTAAAGTGTAATGAACAATCACTGACTTTAGTTAGTCTCATTGGTCACCGAATGGCGTCACAATGGCTAAATTTAAGGATGCCGGCAGGCAGCAGTTAGGACACCCCTGCTTTAATCCCTTTTATACACCCCAAAATAACTCTCCCCCTCCTACATTGTCACTCGGCTGATTATCTCGCATTCCAGAAAGGTTATAGTATATTGGGTACACATGTCTCAGAGAACATTTTCAGCTAAGAATGTTTTGTCCTGATTTAAAATTCACAATGACAGCAATAGCACAGTAATAACTTAGTATCTATCAGTAGTCAAAGTCCTAGTCATATAGGAGCAGCATGATCCGCACATTGGCCCATAAAAAATGCTAGGAATTGATATAAACATGTTTTATTAAATAAAAAAGAAATTAAAAAAAATATGACAATAACATCACACTTATTAATATTATTAAACAACACATTTTCATCAGCCTTTTTTCCCAGTAATAAAAACCTCCTTTTGTCGTTTTTAACCTCTCACAGGTCAAGGTCACCAATATCCTGAGCGCCATCGACGCCTCGGAGTATCTCATCACTAATAACGCCTCGCATGTGGTCAAGCAGGTATGGAAAACATGTTTTATATTTAGGTGCATATACTTTAGTATACCTTGTTTTATAGCTAATAATGCACATTGCAATAACAAATTAGTAGTTCTTAAATGTACAGGAATTTTTATTTAATCTTTTACTTGCTTATTGTTTGTATATTTATAATCAATAATAATGTAATTAAATCGTTGTATTTAATTTGTGTTTTTTTATACAATGTGTATAGTTTTCTCTTGATGTATTACATATTACTAAACAAAGTTGTAGCTTAGCTTTTACTCAATTAACCATTTTAGGGTTAGGATTAGCGCAACCT
This sequence comes from Nerophis lumbriciformis, assembly GCF_033978685.3. NCBI lineage: Eukaryota > Metazoa > Chordata > Actinopteri > Syngnathiformes > Syngnathidae > Nerophis > Nerophis lumbriciformis. Next base: position 26,644,023 of record NC_084572.2, on the reverse strand, counting down.
GTTGCTGTGGCATGCTTTGTATAGCCGCTTAATGCTTTTTTACTTGGAGAAAGATATTTCTGACCCTATTGTAGAGAGATTTTTAGTTTTTAGTTTTGCAATGCATATAAAGTTTACTCAAAAGTAAATTTAACAGGAATGAAACACATTTGTATTTTCCCAACTTCCAGGAAACAAAAGGCTATGTCCAGAGCTTGGTGGGGTACTTCAAACAGTACACGGACTGGGTGCAAAACTCTGTGAGTATTGATCCCGATATTCAAATTGTATTGCACAAAAAGGCCCTGGTTCATTTTTTTGGCCCATAAATGACTTCCTCTTTGTAAAACATGTGTTTGATCCACTAATTTTTTGGACATTGTGTGTGGCTGGTGTTGTTTTTGTTGCAGCTGACTGCAGAAGTCGCTCAGTGTAAACCAATCAGCAACATTGTGGACAGCATGGAGATCGTAGGATGCAGCTTCGTCCTAGACTCAGTGGTAAGACAACCAAATGCAACTGAATAATTGCAACACAAAAATTACTCTCTACTTGTCATTCTAAAGTATGCTACTAACAGCTGCATTATTTTATGTGTCAAATTTTAGTGGCACACTTTATTTATTCTAGTTGAGTTTGAAGTGACAGTAAAATATGTTCAGGGCTTTTTTATTTGCACCTGGGGATAGGTTGATTGGCAACACTAAATTGGCCCTAGTGTGTGAATGAATGTGAGTGTGAATGTTGTCTGTCTATCTGTGTTAGCCCTGTGATGAGGTGGCGACTTGTCCAGGGTGTACCCCGCCTTCCGCCCGAATGCAGCTGAGATAGGCTCTAGCACCCCCCGCGACCCCAAAAGGGACAAGCGGTAGAAAATGGATGGATGGATAACCACCCTAAACAAAGCAAAGACATAAGTTTTTATCGTGTTGGTGCTGTGAAGTCCAGAACAAGAATGATAGCGCCACCCTTGGACAAAAGTAATATTACATCTGTAGGAAAGATGTGTTGAACAGTGTTTAAGGTCAGCCGGTCCAAAGGGTCCTTATGCATTGGTGGTTCAGTGGTAGAATTCTCGCCTGCCACGCGGGAGGCCCGGGTTCGATTCCCGGCCAATGCAACATGCTTTTTTTTTCTTTTTCTTTTTTTTAGCACACGAGATGACGTGGCGTCAATTCATATGAGATTCATAAGCAATGTGTGCAATAAAAAAGAGACAGTAGAAAACGGTGAAAAACGTCACAAGAGGAGCGGAAAATCACATTTACTCTGAACTTAAGCCACAAAATGTTCTTGTACTTTTTGTGCATGTCGGGTTTGAGGCATTTTAGAAGGCAGCTCGTATGTATGATTGATAAAATGTGCCGCAGAAGTCAATGAAGTCTGAAGTAATCTGACACACCGAGTGACAAAAATCACGACTCGATGCCAAAAATTGTAGCATTGGCCATTTCTGCTTACAATTATTTGGATAACAAAGACTGAGAGTTCCACTATGATATGTCTTTCTTTTAACATACATTAATGAAACACAGAACACATCCAGATCATTTATAAGAAGTTTAATGACCATGCGTGTAAAGTGTTTTTATTTTTACTTTCTAGAACACGTTCTGGTTCGGTCTGGGAGGCTGCAGCATCCTCTTGATCCCCAGCATCATCTTCTCCATCAAACTGGCCAAATACTACAGAAGGATGGACACAGAGGACGTTTTTGAAGAGTAAGTCCTATCACGTAATAGTTTACCTTTGGGTACATCTCCCCAGTCTGGTGATATAAGGTCCAATACAAGAGCTATAACAAAAAGACGGTAAAACAGATTATAAAAAGTATGTGTGCATTGGCCGGGAATCGAACCCGGGCCTCCCGCGTGGCAGGCGAGAATTCTACCACTGAACCACCAATGCATATAGAACGGCCAATGGCGCCGTTAAATCACTGCAGTTGTACTATATTTTTGTTCAGGGCTGCGTAAAGTATCTACCATCAAAAGCTTGGATGATTTCTAGTTTAAAGTTAGTTAAAAGCCGTTTTCTCAGAAAGGGATTACGGTCAAGCAAGTCTCTGGGGTCCATTTCATATGTAAACAACAATAGATAAGTAATAATGATACATAAAGAACAGATGTCAGTATTGAGCTCTAGCAGCAAAACAAATACATGCAGTTGATTTAGTGTTGGATGTAGGAGACAGAATAATGCTTCAGGAGAAATTAGTTTGTCGGTGTGTCTGAGGGTCGGAGGAGCAGTAGGTCATATGGGTCTAGGTGGGTATGTGCACAAGTGGGCGTCGGCATAGTTAGGCATTTAAGAAGAGCACATACATCTGTGAGTGAGGATAGAGGAGAGGATATGTTTGTCTATTTGTTTCATGCTTTAATTTACTATTATAGTTCATCTTCTTTCTCACATCTTTCAGTCATCATTTCATCTTTATTTTGTAAAACAATATACTTCAAATGCACTACAGAGTCAAAGTATGCCATTTAAGAGACAACAAACCCATTCTTATCCCTCCAAAACAGGGAAAGGAGGTCGCTACATTGGGTCTACTTGGCATTTGGCTAACTGGACAAATGCTACTGTTACAGCATGTAAGGGAAGCGAACAAGCTAACCGGGCATGTGAAAATCTTGGAATGCAATACACAACGTTGGTTTCAACCTGTCACCATGAAAAACATTTCTATCACTGTGAAGGCGTCTGTGGTTTTAGATTATTAATAATATATTCCAGTTGACCTAAACCAGGGGTCGGCAACCCAAAATGTTGAAAGAGCCATATTGGACCAAAAATACAAAAACAAATCTGTCTAAAGCCGCAAAAAATTAAAAGCCATATTACAAACAGATAGTGTGTCATGAGATATACATGGAATTAAGAGGACTTAAAGGAAACTAAATGACCTCAAATATAGCTACAACTGAGGCATAATGATGCAATATGTACATATAGCTAGCCTAATTAGCATGTTAGCATCAATTAGCTTGCAGTCATGCAGTGACCAAATATGTCTGATTAGCACTCCACACAAGTCAATAACATCAACAAAACTCACCTTTCATGCACAACCTTAAAGGTTTTGTGGACAAAATGAGACAGAAAAAGAAGTGGCATAAAACACGTCCTAGAAAGTCGGAGAAAGTTATACATGTAAACAAACTATGGTGAGTTCAAGGACCGCCATACTTAGTAGGACAAAACGGCGCTCATCAAATACTCGAATCAGTGAAGCATGTTTAATATAAACAGTGTGTTTTATAACAATTAGGGAGGTTTGTGTCATGTTTGTCCTCCTACAGAAACCATATTAAAACAAAAAATATATTTTTTCCCCTCATCTTTTTCCATTTTTCATACATTTTTGAAAAAGCTCCAGAGAGCCACTAGGGCGGCGCTAAAGAGCCGCATGCGGCTCTAGAGCCGCGGGTTGCCGACCCCTGACCAAAACACAGTCAAATGGAATTGGAAAAGATTAAAAACCTAGGTGCATTGACTGGGAATTGAACCCTGGCCTTGACTGAACAACCAATGAATCTATATGTATGTGACCTTAAACTTCCAAAGATGGCGCTGTCCTTGTATTGGACTTCAGGATAAAGAGACAGAACAATGAGCTATCAGGTCTATGAATGTTCTCATTCATCAAGGTCATTGTCATCTCGGGGCATTCATTCGATCGCAACTGGACTATTTGGTTTGTCTTAGAAGACGTTTCGCCTCTCGTCAGAGTAGGCTTCATCAGTTCGTGCTCATAGACTTAGATTGGATTCAAAGAGAAAGAGTATAGGCATTTGAGGGAAGCCCTGAAAACCTGTGGTTACTCCAGCTTTGTGAAAAGTGCATCCAGTTCCAGAAATAACAGGAAAAGAGTGGATGAGAAGGAAAAAGCTAACAAGACGCAAAAAGATTTTCATTCCATATGTATCAGGTCTATATGAGAAACACAGAATAATTTTTAACCAACACAACTTCCCAGTACACTTCAAACCAGGCAACACCCTGAGACAGAGACTGGTAACAGCCCACCCCACCCCACTGGTGACACCCCACGCCCACAAAAACAATCTGGTGTATGCTATCCAGAGTAATGATGAATGCACTGATTCGTATATTGGGAAAACATAACAACCACTAAGCAGACGCGTGGCACAGCATACGCGGGCAAACTCTTCAGGCCAAGACTCAGCTGTCTACTTGCACATCAGGGAAAAACAGCACTTTGAGAACAAAAATATACAGATTCAGGACAGGGAGGACGGATAGTACGAAAAGAGGAGTGAAGGAAGCCATCTATGTCAAGGTTGAAAAACCATCCCTGAACAGAGGAGGTGGTCTGCGACACCACCTGTCTCCCACATACAACACTGTCCTTTCAACCATTCCTAAAAGACTCTGCAATTTAGCCTCCAACAAATAACAGGAGTTGGAAACATTCTGGTCACAGAAGGTGACCAGAATGCCATTTGTGCCATTTGTTTACAACTGAATCGAATGCTTACGCAAGGGATTCCGACTATTTTGGACTGGGTCGATCCACAGCGATCCTTCTGCCACACAATACCTCACTGTTAACAAGGGGAAATTACACTTCAACGATTGTCGTTGGCTTTGACAGTTAGGATTGTTCGTTTGCATCAAAACAGTTGGTTTTTTTTCACTACGATAGAGCGAAACCATCTTTGCCCAGGCACACCCTACTGGTTTTTGGAGTATAAATATTTGGGTTTTTTTCACCAGCCGCTGGACTAGATCTGACCAATCTATGTCTATGAGCAAAAACTAAAGAAGCCTACTCGGATGAGAGGCGAAACTTTCGTCTTCTAAGACAAACTAAACAGTCCAGTTGCGATCTATTGAATGGCCTGAAATAATCAAATAACAAAGTTTGTTCTGTTAAAAGCCCTTAATTTAAAAAAATGTGTGAATGAATTGATGTCAGTTGTGGGATATTCTACTTCCCATATGCAGCTTTGCTCGTTTTACGGTAGTCCTAGATAAATAATATATAAAAGAGTTGCTTGCATTGGCCGGGAATCGAACCCGGGCCTCCCGCGTGGCAGGAGAGAATTCTACCACTGAACCACCAATGCATACCAATGCAGCCGAAACCCCTGAAGATCTTCGCACACATTTCCAGATGTTATTTATGCTGTACTGTCATTCTTGTCCTGAACTTCAAGAGAAAGAACAGTAAACAATCAAGATAACAACTTTTGCTCTATTGAACACTTAAATGTTGCATTTTCATATGAACAGATGTCAGTGGTATCAGTGGAGAAATACCGTACCTAATGTATGCCGCTTTGCTGAATCTAAAAGTATCTACTATTGAGGGTGTGATTAAGCTTTGGGTTCAAGCCCGACACGGGGTAACACACAAAACCCGACACGGGTAACACACAAAAAGTACAAAAACATTTTGTGGCTAAAGTTGAGAGTCAATGTGATATCCCGCTCCTCACGAGTTGTTTTTTTTACCCTTTTCTACTGTCTCTTTTTTATTGCATACATTGTTTATGAATCTACGAAGGCCAGCTGGTGTGCTTAAAAAAAAAAAAAAAGTATGTTGCATTGGCCGGGAATCGAACCCGGGCCTCCCGCGTGGCAGGCGAGAATTCTACCACTGAACCACCAATGCATACATCTGTCTGTATGTCCCCCTGTACATCCAGTCCTACTTTAGCATATTCTTCCTCGGACTTCAGCACAATAAGCGCTCAAGATAAACGCGCTTTTCTACCTTCAAGGTACTCAAAGCTCTTTGACACTATTTTCACATTCACCCATTCACACACTGATAGTGGGAGCTCCAATCCAAAGCGCTAACTTCAACATCAGGAGCAAGGGTGAAGTGTATTGTCCAAGAACACAACGAAAGTGACAAAGATTTCTGAAGCTAGGATCGAACCTGGTGCCCTCAAGTTGCTGGCATGGCCGGTCTACCAACTGAGCCACTCTGTTCTTTTGCTCAGTTAAACGCCCTTAGTGTTACATTTTTGAATGAACAGATATTAGTCAGTACGCGTCCATGCACTAAATTAGTCAGATTTTTCAAATAGTTCAGCTCTACAGCCTTACAGCCCATGGAAACACCTTAATACGATCGTGTTCGGTTTTTGAAAAGTCGGACAAAAACTCCTAGATTATGTGATTGGAAACCAGATCCCTCGAGGGGTGTGTGTGCGCATGTATCAGTCTCAATGCGCGGTATACAACCCGGAAGCAGATACCACTCAATAAAAACATAGCAACAATTGTCATGAAAGGGATACTTTTTATTTGCTTCACAAATTAAAATAACAAAACATTTTAAAGTGCATCGAGGGTAGAAAAATAGAAACAGAGATTTATTCAAGAAGGTGGCTAAGAAAATGTAAGATGCCGGCTTAATTCAGACTCCCGAATGAAATACAAATGAGATGAAAGAGAATGAAGCAGGTATATTAAAGACAAATAATAAAGGGTACACAAACCTCTTCACGCTGCATTTGCGCACTGCAAACTGATTAGCAATAACGCTGCACAACTGGCAAGATAGTCCAGAAAAATAGCAACCTTCATTTGGAACAGTATCGACTGTGGCACAAATTATTTTTTCCTTCGGATTTAAAACTCCTTCCATCAGTCCACAGAGCATTATGAATGAACTCTGAGACGTACAAAAGTTTTGTTTCCATGATTCTTCGTCCGAAAATACCTTCGAAAAAACTTTTCCACTAGTCTGATGCATTCTTGGTAGTAGCGTCATGGTAGTAGCGCCCTGGTAGTAGCGCCATGATAGTAGCGCAATCTAAGATTATTTCTTGTTGCTTTTGTGTTATTTAACATCAGCCTAGCAATTAGAGACATAATATTTGTAATCTGTGCCAATATTACAGCGGACATCACTTAAAACAAGTTGTAAGGATCCGCAAATGGCTACCTTGACGTCATAGGTCAACCGGAAAAAGAAATGAATTTAACCGTGGACAAGCGGTAGAAAATGGATGGATGGATGGAAGATTGTATAAGCACCCCCCCCAGTGTACGGGAGGCACATGGCGTATGACCATTAGTCGCATTCGAGAAAATGCATGGACACTTGGACTTCACACATCGGTGTGAAAATACAAAAAACTAGCTATTTGAGAAATCAGATTTTTTTAGTGCATGGAAGCTGGTGAGATACTGTACTTACCATTGGTGTTAGGAAAAATGGCGTTACATAATACCGGCGTAACATAATAACAGCGTTACCAAATAATAGAGTTACTAATGTACAAGTAATGAAAAATCTAATGAATTAGTTAGAAGTAAGTTACAACGCTGTTACTTAAAACTTGACACGCTACTTTTAAAGTGGTTGTATGTCAACAAGACAGCGTCAGAAGCACAGCAAGTTCACACACAGGAAGTATTTTTTTAGTAATGCAAGCTACTACCAGCAACACACTAAAGTGAACTTGATATCTAATAGGAAGAGGCAACATCACACAGCAAACAACACACAACACGTATGTACAACACACTCCTACTACGACAAGGTAATAATAAGCAACAAATCATTGATTGAAATGACAAGCTTGCAATCCTGCAGTCGCCTGTTTGTGGACAAGGAAACTACAGCCATGGAAGCACATTCAATCTCTTTATTAACTACCGCCAACACACTCCAGGGAAAAGATTCAACAGAGCTGCAGTCACTGCTGGTAAACTGCTGCTGCTAATCTAACAAGAAATAGAAAATAAAAAGCATGTGTGCATTGGCCAAGAATCAAATCCAGGCCTCCTGCGTGGCAGGCAAGAATTCTACCACTGAGCCACCAATGCTTACATCTAGATTCAAATAATTCTAAACATCCATGTGTGGCACTATCCTGCCTGTACCAGACTTCAGGACGCAAAGACCGCACAATCAGCTATCAAGATAACAACTTTTGCTCTGTTAAACGCCCTTAATGTTACATTTTCTCATGAACGGATGTCAGTGGTGAGATACTGTACTTACAATTGGTGTTGCATAATTACGGCGTTACTAACGTATTAACACAGAAAAATCTAATAAATTACTTTTACGTATGTTACAACGCCGTTACCGATGCTTTTCATGTAACATGCGACTTTTGATGTGGTTGTATGTCAACAAGACAGCGTGAGAAGCACAGCAAGTTCAACTACAGGAAGTAAATTTTTACTAATGCAAGCTACAGGCAGCACCACACTAAAATGAACTTGATATCTAATAGGCAACATCACATAGCAAACAACACTCATACACATGTACAAACACACTCTTACTCCTACTACTACTACTACGAGGGAATAATGAACAATAAATCAATGTTAGAAGTGTTAAAATGCCCTGTTTGGGGACAAGGAGACTACAGCAATCAAAGCAAATTCAATCTCTTTATTAACTACCGCTAACACAACCCAGTGAAATTATCAAACAGAGCTGCGGTCACTGCCGGCAAACTGCCACTGCTAAGCAAACAAAGACAGGAGAAAAGCTAATGCTAAGCTAATGCTGCTCTTTCTGAGTATTAGTAATTCAATCACTTTTTGGGGACAGTAACAAATAACTAATTAATTACTTTTTAAAAGAAACTTGCCGAATACTGCTTACCATCTGCCGCCTTGCTAGTTTTACGCTAGTTCAAAGCTGTTTTAAGCCCCTATAAAAAGTTTTGCTGAGTTAATTGCCCTTGTTACTATTTTAAATGAACGGGTGATATGAAAATATATAAAAGGTTTTCTTGCATTGGCCGGGAATCGAACCCGGGCCTCCCGCGTGGCAGGCGAGAATTCTACCACTGAACCACCAATGCATACCACTGTCATCAAAATCACTGAAGATTTTCGCACACATTCCCAGATGTTGTCCAGGGTTGTACTGTCATTCTTGTCCTGAATTTCAAGAGACAGAACATTAAACAATCAAGATAACAACTTTTGCTCTATTAAACGCTTAAATTTTGCCTTTTCAAATGAACAGATGTCAGGGGTATAAGTGGAGAAATACTGTACCTGATGATTGCCGCTTTGCTGGATCTGTATCTACGATTGAGGGTGTGATTAAGCTTTGGGTTCACTCTGCTTTTGGCTAACTAGAATAGTGCCGTGTTTACGTATGTTCTCATTCCTCCAGGTCATTGCATTCTCAGGGCATTCAGTCGATCACAATTGGACTGTTAAGTTTATCTTATAAGAAGTTTTGCCTCTCATTCGAGGAGGCTTCATCAGTCTGTGCCATACTTGCCAACCCTCCCGGATTTTCCGGGAGACTCCCGAAATTCAGCGCCTCTCCCGAAAACCTCCCGGGACAAATTATCTCCCGAAAATCTCCCGAAATTCAGGCGGACTCAGGTCCGCATTTCCCACAATATAAACGGTGGGCCTGCCCAACGACGTTATAACTGTAGAATGATCGAGGGCGAGTTCTTGGTTCCTTATGTGGGTTTATTGTTAGGCAGTTTCATTAACGTCCTACCAGCGCGGTAACAACACACAACAACAGCAGTCACGTTTTGGTCTGCCGTAAACAGCAATGTTGTGACACTCTTAAACAGGACAATACTGCCATCTGGTGCATTTGATGAAAGCACTTTTGTGCGTGCCACACAGCAATGCATCATCAGAGAGGGTGTTCAGCATGGTTAGAAAAATAGTGACAGAGAATAGAACCAGGATGGACAATTCAACCCTTAACTCAACAAGTATATGTGTAAATAAATGAACACTGAAATTCAAGTATTTATTTTATACATATGTATATATATATATATATATACAATAAAATAAATATATATTCATAGCTAGAATTAACTGAAAGTCAAGTATTTCTTATATATATATATATATATATGAAATACTTGACTTGGTGAATTCTAGTTGTAAATATACTTCTCCCCTCTTAGCCACGCCCCCAACCACGCCCCTCCCCCACCTCCCGAAATTGGAGGTCTCAAGGTTGGCAAGTATGGTCTGTGCATTCAGATCTAGTCTAAGCGCTAATGCCAAAGACCAAACAATTTGTATTAGGAGGAAGGTGTGCTCAGACAAGGATGGTTTCGCTCTATTGTGTTGTAAAAATCAACTGTTAGGATACAAAGGGAGCAACGCCTCGTTAGCATCAGAATCAGAAGAGTGTTTATTGCCATTGTTTGAGAACGGGTTCACGAACTAGGAATTTTACTTGGCGCAATCGTGCAACATAAAACACATATAACACAGAATAGAATAACATGAGCTGTAACTGAGCTATCTGATCTTGTTATTGTTCATGTGTCTGATGGCCGAGGGGAAAAAACTGTTCAGGTGGTGGGAGGTGTGGGTCTGGATGGACCGTAGTCTCCTGCCTGAGGGGAGAGGGGAGAATAGTTTGTGTCCAGGGTGAGAAGAGTCAGCTGTATTATGTGGCAAAACAATCATGGCCGTAGCTACCGAGGTCATGTCCTCTGTATTTTTTCTCAATGACAAAAAGAAGATTACATAAGTGACTTTGGTATGGTTTTTAAATTAATGATTCAATAATAGTACAATTGTGTAATTTATATATTATTATATATAAATAGGGCAGCACTGTGCATTAGTGCATGTGCCTCACAATACGAAGATCTTGGTTTTAATCCTCGGGCTCATTCTGTCTGGAGTTTGCATGTTCTGTCCGTGACTGCGTGGGTTCCCTTCGGGTACTGCGGCTTCCTCCCACTTCCAAAGACATGGTTGGCAACACTAAATTGGTATGTGAGTGTGAATGTTGTCTGTCTATCTGTGTTGGCCCTGCGATGTGGTGGCGACTTGTCCAGGGTGTACACCGCCTACCACCTGAATGCAGCTGAGATAGGCTCCAGCACCCCCCGAAAGGGACAAGCGGTAGAAAATTGGATGGATGTATTGTATATAAATAATTAAAGTATTAATTGAGGTAGAATTATCACGTTATATCTAACATCTTTGACAATCAGCATGATTTTGTAACAGTCCACTTTTTTTTATTAATATGGTGCTGGGATACCCATGATTTTAGCCTTTTTCAAAGCTTCACTGAGACCTCCATTTGTCAAATTCTAGTTACTTCCCTGAAAACAATCACTGTAAAACGACCCTTACCTGCCGAAAGAGTCGTAGACTCGGATCACCCACGTTAGTATTCCCTGCAGTTATATGAATGGCGATTGCTACTGCCACAGGGTTAGACTATACCTGCGTTGAATGTGCAAAGTAAAGTGTATATGTGCCAGAATATTCTAACTAAACAGAAGTTAAAAATATTCTAGCAAAGCTGATTTGAAGACGGCGAAATAGGAAAAAAAGATAAAAAGCATTTGTGCATTGGCCGGGAATCGAACCCGGGCCTCCCGCGTGGCAGGCGAGAATTCTACCACTGAACCACCAATGCATACATTTGTCTTTACATTCAGTGGTGGAGCTGTGCCCCCTATGCAGGACTTTAGATAGCTAGTACTTTATTGATTCCTTCAGGAGAGTTCCCTCAGGAAAATAAAAATTAGGGCATAAAGACAGCACAATAAGCTAAAAACTTAACAACTTTTGTTGTGTTAAACGCCCTCAACGTTACATTTTTAAATGAATGGATGTCAGTGGTGGGATACATTACTTACTTAAAAAGTATATGCATACCAGTTTAGCTAAACAGCCCTATACATTTTCCCACTAATTTGCATTCACTAAAATACCTATATCTATATACCGTATTTTTCGGGCTATAAGTCGCTCCGGAGTATAAGTCGCACCGGCTGAAAATGCATAATAAAGAAGGAAAAAAACATATATAAGTCGCACTGGAGTATAAGTCGCATTTTTTGGGGAAATTTATTTGATAAAACCCAACACCAAGAATAGACATTTGAAAGGCAATTTAAAATAAATAAAGAATAGTGAACAACAGGCTGAATAGGTGTACGTTATATGAGGCATAAATAACCAACTGAGAACGTGCCTGGTATGTTAACGTAACATATTATGGTAAGAGTCATTCAAATAACTATAACATATAGAACATGCTATACGTTTACCAAACAATCTGTCACTCCTAATTGCTAAATCCCATGAAATCTTATCCGTCTAGTCTCGTACGTGAATGAGATAAATAATATTATTTGATATTTTACGCTAATGTGTTAATAATTTCACACATAAGTCGCTCCTGAGTATAAGTCGCACCCCCGGCCAAACTATGAAAAAAACTGCGACTTATAGTCCGAAAAATACGGTAGATGTTATATATTTTTGTCTAGGAGTGGTGCCGTTGTTTTTGTCCTGTACTTCAGGGCACAACACAGTAAAGCTATCGAGATAAAAACTGAACACAGGCCCCAGATTTAGCTTTGCAAATGGGGTGCTATTGTTACAGAATGTAACCAAGTAAATATTGAATACTTAAAGGGGCTGTTTGCAACTTGTTCACAGTTCCATTTTTCAAAGCAATAAATACAACAACAACACCATTGGCTAGCTTATGTTACCATTAGTAGTTTAACAGAACACATTTGTGATCAAACTGTCTATATTGTTTACAATTACTAAGTTTGTGTAATACATTTTTTTAATGGCCCGAATAAAATGAATAAAATGTTTACAGTGGTCACTCACCCTGTCTCGTCAACACCTACACGTGCACACACACAAAAGCAGTCCAAGAGAAGCTGCGAACAATTTGGAGTCATGTTATGATAGAAAATACGTTCAATGACAGCTAACACTAACTATCCAAATCGGTATTATTAGTGAGCAACACCCAAAGATAATGCGCGTGCATGTGTTACGTATGTACATAGTTACGTCATTACGTCCTACAAGACGTAAAAGTGCGGGATATAACGCCTAAAATATGCTGGAAAGTTAGCGCCCTCTAGACCTGTGTTAATGTTACAAACATTCCTTTAATATGATGATATAATGTGATTTATGTTATGTTTTAATGAGCAACCAGGAAAGATGGCTATTATGTATGTATGGAGGTTAATTTGTGTCTTTATTATGAAAGCTTGTTTTTGACACACTGAATTTGTCATTGAATTGTTTGCTTTTGAATTTTGTGAACTGAATTTTTTTACATTAAATTATGCTGACAATTTCATTGGAAAAAAAAATTGTTAGCAAAATGCTTGTATTTAAAAATTCAGTGTTCCTGCCTCTTTGTAAGACCCGTGTCACGTGACTTCAAACTCGAAACCTCATTGGCTGGTTAAGACAGGATCGATTGCTTCAGTCTTTATTTACAGGAAGTGGTCTTGCGTTTTGAAGCAGCAAATTTTTCTTTTTTACACTGAATTTTTATACAGTGAATTTTTTTACACTGAATTTTAAAACACTGACTTCTTAAACCCTGAATTATCATACATTGAATTTTTAAACACTGAATTTTTATATAGTGATTTTTCAAACACTGAATTTTTCCATCCATCCATCCATTTTCTACCGCTTGTCCCTTACAGTGAATTTTTAAACACTGAATCTTTATACACTAAACTTTTAAACACTGAATGTTTATACACTAAACTTTTAAACACTGAGTTTTTATACACTGAATTTGTAAACACTGAATTTTTCCATCGATCCATCCATTTCTACCACTTGTCCCTTACAGTGAATTTTTAAACACTGAATGTTTATGCACTAAACTTTTAAACACTGACTTTTTATACACTGAATTTGTAAACACTGAATTTTTAAACACACACATTTTGCTACCAATTATTTTCACTGAATTTGTCAGAATAATTTGATGTAAAAAAATTAAGTTAAAAAAATTCAAATGCTAAAAATTCAGTTACCTAAATTCAGTGTATAAAAACACTGAATTTTTATACACTAAATTTTTAAACACTGCATTTTTAAACCCCTAATTATTATACATAGAATTTTTAAACCATGAATTTTTATACACTAAATTTTAAAACGCTGAATTTTTATACACAACATATTTAAACACTGAATTTTTAAACACTGAATTTTTATACGCTAAATTTTTATACACTGAATTTTCATACGCTGAATTTTTAAACACTGAATTTTTAAACACATGAATTTTGCTACCAATTTTTTTCACTGAATTTATCAGCATAATTTGATGTAAAAAAATTAAGTTCACAAAATTCAAATGCTAAAAATTCAGTTACCTAAATTCAGTGTAAAAAAAAAAAAGCTTTCATAATAAATACACAAATTAACCTCCATACTAAGCACAATTAATGTTCCTGGTTCTGTGGTCAACACTGCTCCCCTCACCTCCCAGGGCGTGGAACAAGGGGATGGGTCAAATGCAGAGGATAATTTCACCACATCTAGTGTGTGTGTGACTATCAGTGGTGATTTAACTTTTAACTTAATCATCGCTTTTATGAGCAACAACTAAGCCTACTTTAGAGGCGTATGAATGTGCCATCTCTCATCCAACTCTTATATTGGACCTTATGATCATGTATTCATTTTAATTTTCATAAAAAATTAACTAAGTTGTCTTTTCTCTCTTCTCCTCACTTTTTTCAAACCATTTTCCACGCTCTCACATCATTCATACTCTCCAGCTCCACTTACCCGTGGCTTGTTGCACTTTGACGTCTGTCTCTTTAACATTTCGCCATCTGCTCGATCTGCCGCTTCAAAATTTTTGGGATCTTGAGCTTCGTCTTCATGTCTTCATTTGTCTTTGGATCCTCATTTCATGAAACAATCTTTTCCATACTTTTGTCTTCCGGCTTTCTTTCCATCTTCTTTGGGTGTTCGCTTCCCTCGCACCCTGCATGGCTCTTGTGTTGCACTGTGGTTGATAACGATTTGTATGTACGGTACATTATATATATTTTTTAAAAAGACGTGTATGTGTGCATGTAGCTCCCCCTATTGTGACACCATGACCCGATTCCCTCGAGCCTCCGCCCCTCCCAGCCGCCCCGACTGGTGATCCAAAGTGACCTCACCTCCATCAAGAGGTATTACTAATCCCATAAACCGCAGTTTTTTGTTGTTGTGAGGGGCTTTGAATGCATCATCTTTCATCGGGATCTTATTCGTCTTCTTATCACCTTGATTTATCATCCTACACTTTGCTGTCAAATGTGACAACTCTGGAAGGAGAAGACTCTTTTGCCGGACATCGTAAAGTCTCTAAATGTCTCTAGATAGCATCAAGGACGTGCAATTGTTGCCGCATTTTACATCACAGCAAACTATTCTATTTGAGGATATTATGTCGTTGCATAACGTAACTACCGTCTTTATGTTGGAAGACGCTTTTACTTTGTTTCTGAAATGTCAACTTGAAACTTCTCGCTCAAATTCCTAAAAACCTTCTGCTGCCCTACCCCCATAAAAAAAATGAAGCGCCCAACGTGGGGCTCGAACCCACGACCCTGAGATTAAGAGTCTCATGCTCTACCGACTGAGCTAGCCGGGCTTGGTGACACATGGAATGCAGACTCATAAAAGACTCAGAGGTTGACCACAGACTATCACAGAACAGTTTTGTGGATCCCAGGATTTAGGGACAAGGCTGTAGGATCAGTAAAGTCTTTAATCATAAATAATCCATTCACATGACGCTGCATGGTTCTAAAAATGGAACAAAGGGAGCCGTGCAGAGAACTATGTACCAAGAGACCGAGTAAAAATAGCAGGAAGCAGACAAAACAAAAACAAGCAATCTGTTCTGTGGCATCAAGTAGAATATTGAGTTATTAGGAAATAACATGAACACGTCACTCACAAACATGGCAAACACAATAAACCACCCCCTCATTCCACGCCGCCAATACAAAGGAATCAGTACAGAATGAAAGACAGATGTGCCCCGTTCCCTACACACAGTCAAGGGACAACATTAAGAAGCAAGGAAGTAGATGTAACAAAATAAAAGTACTCAAAAGGAAAAACAGAATAAATCAGCAGAAATTCCAAATTGTCAAGCGGAACGTGACTGGGACAAAAATGAGCAAAATGAACTGGCTGGCCCCACAAATTGATTTTATGACATAATAATGATGTCAGCAAACTCTTAGTTGTACGACTCTTACTGCATTGCATTTAAACATTGAAATACTCTCCTGTCACTCCAGTAGAGATAGGCAAATTATTTTATGGTGTGTAATATTTGTGTGTAATCATTTTCCTGTCACAGTTAGGTGTGTTCACATGCGAGTTTGAGCCAATATCAGCACAAAAAATGTATATAATGTCCAGTTTAAGCGCTTTGTTACACGTGCAGCACGTTTGCATGTGCAAAGCTGGATGGTCAATTAACATCTAAATTTCCTCCAATAAGCACACAAGGTTATTGTTCACGCTAACCAACAAAGGGGGTTGGATTAGAAATGTAGTAAAGTTAAGATGTGGTTGTTTTGTTCAGATAGTTTACCATATTTTGATCTACATTATATTAGTTTGTTCAGATAGTTTAGCATTTTTTTTATCTACATAATATTGGTTTTAGTATTTTTAATGTACAAAATGTATCAAAGTGGCCCCCGCATCCTTAAATTTTTATGTATGTGGCCCTCGCTGGAAGAATTTTGTACACCCCCGTGCTGGACATATTTAATGAGTGTCCTTAATTGTACAATATTGCAGTTTAAAAAACGCACATTTGTCAATATAAACAGGTATCAAACAACCATAGTTGCATATTACTTACACATACAAAGTTTCCAAGGCAGAAGCAAATTAAAAAGTATCCAGTAACAAATGTGTCTGCATCATTTGATTTACTGTGTCATAGGCTTAATTTAATAAATTGTTGTGGACATTCGGCGTCGCCAAAAAATAGTTTTTTTATCACTCCACTTTATCTTGAAAACAGCATAAATCCATGGTTAATAATACATAGGTAAGTGTTTTTCATACCTTCCATTATTCTCTGTGTGACTAATTTCACTTGATCAAACATTTTCTAACATTTCACTCTACAGAGTAATACAAGTATTTAAGAGTCCTGCTGGGATTGTATCGGATCAATACACCAGGATCCAATATCAGTATCGATTCAGAAGTGAAAAAGTTGTATCGAGGCACCCTTAGTCAAAATTCAGCAACATTTAGCACACTTTAGCCCAGTGGTGTCCAAACTACAGCCAATGTCTTCAATTTGGCCGGCGAGACATCATAGATTTAATGAAGAATCTTACCCACAGGGAGGTTGCATTCAATTTTGTAGTCTTGATAATTTTGATGCCGCTATTACATCACCATCCAGTGGACAACATGAGTAATTCACTCTGAATAGCAGTATGAATAGAAGTATGCGTAGCATTGACTTATATGACCAAATGCAAACAACATTCCCTAGTCATGGTGCAAAAACAATAATAATCTCACCAACACAAAATGTCAACAGACATGGTCACACATAACTCAACCTGCTAACTGAACCTTTGTGGACATTATAAACAACGTATATGCACCGTAAAAAAAATCTAAATGACATCCATTACAAAGCATGATGGGACAAATGCAAAACACTCTACACACTAATCCATGTTTGGTGCATTTTAGCTACTTGATATTTCTGATTGATTACAAAACTTTAAGGAGGTCATCATGACAGTAAACATTGCTACATATATATGTATATGTATATATATATGTGTGTGTGTATGTATACATTTATATATATATATATATATATATATATATATATATATATATATATATATTAGAGATGCGCGGATAGGCAAATATTTCATCCGCAACCGCATCAGAAAGTCGTCAACCATCCGCCATCCACCCGATGTAACGTTTGATCAGAACTGCATCCGCCCGCCATCCGCCCGGTATATCTAATATAGACGATGCAAGGCATTAGTGAGGCACCTGCCAACTACTCCGGTTTTCCCGTAATTCGTACGGTTTTCATCAACCTATTCCGGGTTACGGGTGCAGTGATAAAAAAATACGGTTTTTCATTAATTAAAAAAAAAAAGGGTGAAAACTACGCGAATTGCACCTTGTGCAGACAAGATTTTTCGATCGGACACGGAGGAATTAGCGATGTAAAAGACCACTTTGGGACAAAAAAACACAAGTCTAATGCCGTTGCTAGCGATACAAGTGGAAAACTTTCAACGTTTTTCGTCGCCCAAACAGATTATTTGGATGTGATAAATGCCGAAGTTTTATTTACGGAGGCAATAATTGAGCATGGACTTCCAATCGCACTGGCTGATCACATGGGACAGTTACATGTTTGTAATGCAACCTTTAAAAATCATTACGCGGTGATCGCGGTCCCAAAAATAAACTTTTCTTGCATGATAATGTCCAGAAAAATTCGCTTTATATTACTATAGAGTCCTTTTAACGAATGAGTTTGATGGTTTATCACAAACCTTAAATGAAAGAAGTCCTTTCTTCTCCTGCACCATGCACTTTGGCCTTGCTTCCTGTGTGGTGCGCAATCCTGTCGGCTGTATTTCACAGCACGACATACTGTTAAAAGTGTTTATACTATTTATGCTTTCAAGTCCAAGTTGAAGAAATCTTGTTAAATGTTGACTGCATAACTACCAAAATACAGAAGTATGTCCTTAATATTTTTGCAGTGCTATTTCTGTTGAAAAGTTAAAATGATTACATTAGAGATGTGATGTGCCACTTTTCAAAGTGTCTGATGGCTTAAATTAATTTTCATAAATTTTTCATATTTTGAATTCTTTTGAAAGGCTTACAAAAAAACTACATTTGAATGGTAATTCCATGCTATTGACAGGACTATTAATTTTAATGAAGTTAGCTTACCATGTTTACGACGGCCAGGTATGGGCCCACGCTCCAGCGCCATCCATTTTCAGGGCTAGTTGATTCGGCAGGTGGGTTGTTACACACTCCTTAGCGGGTTCCGACTTCCATGGCCACCGTCCTGCTCTCTATACAAACCAGGGTGAGCCCCACCCCTTTCGTGAGCGCACTGCGCGCGGAGTGACCCCTGTTACGCGCCCCCGGCAACAGGGGTGGCGGGCAGGTAAGCTGCGCGGGCGGAGCGCGCGGAGTGACCCATGTTACGAGCCCCCGGCCACGGGGGTGGCGGGCAGGTAAGCTGCTTACCTGCTGCGCGTGACGCCGGCCGCGGCGAAGGCGGACGAGGCGGGGTGTCGGTGCGGTGGGCGCGGTAGTGACCCTAGACGTGCGTCGGGCCCTTCTCGCGGATCGCCTCAGCTACGGCTCCCGGTGGGGCCCTCTCGGGGGAAGGGGCCTCGGTCCCGGACCCCGGCGAGGCGTCCCTTCTCCGCTCCGTAAAAGTGTCCATCTCTTTTCTTTTTTTTTCTTCTGTTGTGGCATATGCAGCAGGTGCCTGCTCGTTTTTCGTATGTGGGTAACAACATTTAACTATGTATATATATTTCCGAATTGGTTTAACTGCCACCCGCAAAAAAAAAAAAAAAAAAAAAAAAAAAAAAATATCTAATTGATCCGCCCGACCCGACCCGCACGCGGATAAAATCTTATTTTTTTAAATTTCATCCGCCCGATCCGCGGATAATCCGCGGACTCCGCGGTTGTGCCCGCAAACCGCGCATCTCTAATATATATATATATATATATATATATATATATATATATGTATATATATATATATATATATATATATATATATATATATATATATATATATATATATATATATATATATATATATATATATATATATATATATATATATACACACACACACAATCATGAGTGTCCTTAATTGAATATATACAGTATATATATAAAATTCTTAGCCCAATGCGACCCCCCAAGTCCAAAAGTTTGGACACCCCTGCTTTCATGATTAATCATGATTGATAATTTTGAAAATTCTGAATACGAATTTTAAACCCTTGACAGACTTAGAAATAATCTGTTCCAGGGTCAAACTATCACCAACAACTCCATAGGCAGTGCATTCAGTCGCATTTTAACATTCTTAACTGTCATACATGTTTAAAAAATGGGTTTTATATCAAGAATATTCAGTCTAACGACAAGGTGATTTGTTGCAAGATGTCGCGTCAAGGGTTCAACTTTAAAGGTATTTCCTTATACCCGCACTTTTTTTTTGGACTCCATCTGTTGTCGTACCATAGCTTTTTTCAAATACAGTTGGAGGCATTAATACGATATTTTTCCTTTCCCCACAGCGGACAAGACAACTGGAACTGAATCCGTCCTACACTGTAAGTGCTCGTTTCTTCTCCTCACGCCGACTCAGGACACAAACAAGAGAAGAAAGCCGATTAACTTTTAGCCATTGAATTTCCTGGATTGTTCCAGTTTTCCTGTTCAAGTCTTGATTGAATGATTCCGAAACCAAAAGGGAAGAAAGTCTAAAACAAACTGGAACTGTGAATTTTTTAACCTCCCCCATGTGGCCAACTGTCATTGATTCACATGACACAGCAGTCAAGCTTGTAACAATTATAATAATAATAATACATTATTTTATATCATAGATACTTTCATGTGTAGACTTATTGGTCATGGGGACACACGTGTACATTCTTTTTATATAATTTGTTCATGTTTGTTTTTCTATAATATGTTTAGCATTTCCTTTCTTAGAAATAGTAGTTTCTCTCTTTACTGTACGACCGTAGCTAGCTGGCATCAATTGGGCTTATTAGTTATTTACTTACGTTTTGTAAGAATAGGTTAAGGAAGAGATTACATTTTTCTTCCAATGTTAGAATTTTTTTTTAATATTGATGTTGTTGTGAGATGAATACGAAACCATCCAATCGATTTTAACATAGCTTAGCTTAGCAACGGTAGACAGCACTTAAGGGGCTCACCAGCTAATATTATTTTTGCATTAAAATGTCAGTTTTTTTGCCAAATCAAACAAAATACAGCAGATAAAAAGCCAAACCGTTTTTAAGAAGAAGGCTTGTTCCACCTTTGATTTATTCAAAATTGGGCCTAAGAAACAATGAAAATATTAAAGCTGCGAGTAGCGTTGAACGGGCCCTCGGCACTCTTGCATTGTGGGGTTCACTCAATTCAGTCGATGCCCTGACCCTCCACCAAAAACTTCAGGAAGATCGGAGAATGTGCATCAGTTTAAATTAAAAAAGTTAAAGTACAAATGATTGTCACACACACACACTAGGTGTGGTGAGATTATCTGCATTTGACACATCACCCTCACCCCCTGGGAGGTGAGGGGATCAGTGAGCAGCAGCGGTGGCCACGCCCAGGAATAATTTTGGTGATTTAACCCCCAATTCCAACCCTTGATGCTGAGTGCCAAGCAAGGAGGTAATGGCTCCCATTTTTTTAGCCTTTGGTATGACTCGGCTGGGGTTTGAACTCACAACCTACCGATCTCAGGGCGGACACTCTAACCACTAGGTGTGCAGAAACGACAGTTAGATTGGCGATTGCCTTGGGCAGTTTTTGTCACTAGTCGGTAGGAACAGGTACTGATATATCAAGATCTGAATTTGTGGAGCCGAGTTATTTACGTTTCATATGTTGTGGCGAGGCAGCACGGTGGAACAGGGGTTAGTACATGTGCCTCAAAATACGAAGGTCCTGAGTAGTCCTGAGTTCAATCCCGGGCTCGGGATCTTTCTGTGTGGAGTTTGCATGTTCTCCCCGTGACTGCGTGGGTTTCCTCCGGGTACTCCGGCTTCCTCCCACCGCCAAAAACATGCACCTGGGGATAGGTTGATTGGCAACACTAAATCGGCCCTAGTGTGTGAATGTGAGTGTGAATGTTGTCTGTCTATCTGTGTTGGCCCTGCGATGAGGTGGCGACTTGTCCAGGGTGTACCCCGCCTTCCGCCCGAATGCAGCTGAGATAGGCTCCAGCACCCCCCGCGACCCCAAAAGGGACAAGCGGTAGAAAATGGATGGATGGATGGATGGATGTTGTGGCGAATCATCGGAACAAAGCTTGGAGCCAGGCCACGCCCACATCTTATGGCGTAGGCACATTTTTTTTGGCAATTTATCATCACCCCTATGTGTAGTATCTGTTATTTTAACCAAGACTCATTTGGTCAAAGTCCCAAGGAAGAGTTTGTAAAAAACCACGACCCCTTTTTTTTCGCCAAAAAATGGCAAACAGCGATCGGACCAAAGTTTGACGCCACACCACGCCCACTTTTTATGGCATAGGCAAAATGTGTTCGCATTTTATCATCGCCTATATGTGCAGTACCTGTCATTATAACCGCGACTCATTTGGCCAAAAGCCCTAGGAGGAGTTGGTTAAAGTACGCCCCTTTTTTGCTATACAGCCTACTGTGGTGGTATAGCTCGGTTGGTAGAGCGGCAACTTGAGGGTTGCAGGTTCGATCCCCGCTTCCGCCATCCTCGTCACTGCTGTTGTGTCCTTGGGCAAGACACTTTACTCACCTGCTCCCAGTGTCACCCACACTGGTTTAAATGTAACTTAGATATTGGGTTTCACTATGTAAAGCGCTTTGAGTCACTAGAGAAAAGCGCTATATAAATATAATTCACTTCACTTCACTTTTTTTCCCCAAAAAACAAGATGGCCGACTTTCTGTACGTTTTCAGGTAGGAGTTCCTAAGACTTTAATGTGCGTCCCGTCATGATAGGCGACTCCTGCGATTTTCATGTCGATACGTGAAACTGGTCGGAAGGGTTATTTTTTTTTCTAATTTTAAAGGTGGCGCTAGAGAGCCAATTATGTTTATTTAATTATTTAATTTTCGGCACCCCAAAAATATTAAACTTTTTGCCATACCTGATGCACTGGCAAATTATGGAGACATTTCATGCATGTTAAGGGCCTCAAAAAGGCTTTGAAACATATAGAAGAAAAATCACAGCAAATTCAATAGGGCTTGCTCTGCTGCTCGGGCCCTATTGAGTATTTGTCATGATAAAACCGTGATGTTAATGTTTTAGGCAGCATTTTTGCACTGTTGCTTGCCATGCTAATGCAAAAACAAGCTATATGAATCACTATTGGTAATATTAATTTGTATTTCCGTAATTTTTTGTTCATCACAAAGGTGTGAAAGGGTATAATGACAGGAAAAATAGCCAAACAAAAGGTATATTCAGGATTTGAACCTATCTGTGGCAAACATGAAAAAGCAAAACAAATATTTATCGAAATTTAGATTAATTTACTGTTTGGGGTGGGGGTGGAGGAATAACCCGCTGCTTGTTGAGATGAGCGATAGTCCCCAAAAGTGTCCAACAAGACAAAAAATGCTACTGGATTTGCCGCTAGTTGGTTTTTTTTTAAAGACAACCTAAAGGGGTCTAAATAATATTCACCCATCCAAGTTGTAATGACAAGCTGCATTACTTAACAGTCCCATCATAATGTGTTTATGGGTGAGGGCGAAACAGTGGGATATTTTTTTCCGTTGCCAGAAATAAATGGGAAATTTATTTGGCTTTTAGACTATAGACCAGTGGTTCTTAACCTTGTTGGAGGTACTGAACCCCACCAGTTTCATATTCACCGAACCCTTCTTTAGCGAAAAATAAAATGTTTTGTTTTTTTTCCAAATTCAAGACAAAGTTATATGTTTTTGGTAACACTTTAGTATGGGGAACATATTCTAAGTAAGAAAGACTTAATATAGAGTTTTTTTGGACACTAGGGGAACATATTGTAAGTAACAAAGACTCTATTAGAGTTATTTGGAGACTAGGGGAACATATTCTAAGTAACAAAGACTTCATTTAGAGTTTTTGGACACTAGGGGAACATATTCTAAGTAACAAAGACTCTATTAGAGTTATTTGGACACAAGGGGAACATATTCTAAGTAACAAAGACTCTATTAGAGTTATTTGGACACTAGGGGAACATATTCTAAGTAACAAAGACTTAATTTAGAGTTATTTGGTTAGGGTTAGAGTTAGAGAGTTAGGTCCAGGGCTAGAGGGTTAGGGTTATAATAAGGCCGTGCCGAATAAGGCATTAATAAGTACTTAATAATGACTAGTTAAGAGCCAATATGTTACTAATTTGCATGTTAATAAGCAACTAATTAATGGTGAATATGTTCCCCATACTAAAGTGTTACCATGTTTTTTTACTGGTGCACAAAATGAACCGTGCATGAACATCACCTTGTTCAAACAACAAAACCAACACAGTGCACCAACAAATTACACACCTGCAAATCAGTCTGACTTCTGCTGTAGTCGTATCCGTAATACGCCGATTGGGAGAAGTTTTTATTTACACGATGAGTCGGGTGTGTTTTGACCTCCGCCGAACCCCTGAGGCCGATTCACCGAACCCCTGGGGTTCGATCGAACCCAGGTTAATAACCACTGCTATAGACTATATATTCCAGTCAAATTTGGAATAGTTTGAAGTTCCGAGGGTTGACTCTGTCGTGTGTTAGTTTGTGAGCTGCTTCTACCAAGCCCTTGCTAAGCTAGGCTAAGCTAACGAGAAGTCAAAACGCTGTATACTGCCATGTCGTTTTTGTAACAAACGTGAAAGAGTATGGATCAATGTTCTCACACTCCTAATTAAGCATTACCACAAGTACACATTAGCCCCAGCTAGACTTACGGGCTACATGACAAACACAGCCCAGCAGGCACAAGACATTGATACAACGTTGATTATACATACATGGCCTTTAAAACTGACTTTGAAACAACATTGCAAAATAGTTGTATTTGTAAATTAAGACAACGTTGGTGAAGTGACCAAATTTCAATGCTCAAATCAACGTCACAACCATACTTGCCAACCCTCTCGAATTTTCCGGGAGACTCCCGAATTTCAGTGCCTATCCCGAAAATCTCCCG